>NW_020449930.1:841997-991649 GCF_003343035.1 Apteryx rowi
GGCGGGCGGGCCCGCGCGGGGCGGCGGCGGCGCCGCGGCCTCCCTCGGCCCCGGCCTCCGCGCCATGTCTCTTCAGGGGGCCAGTCCGCCAGCGCGGGCAAAACCTCCGCAAACTGCATAAAAATCTACGTGTGAAGGAACCGGGGGGAAGGTGGGCGGCGCCACGGCGCGGTCGTTGGGGCCGCTGGGGTCGCGCGGGGCTGCGCTTGGCGTGGAGCACACGCCGTCGCCTCAAACACCCTGGGCATCGGAGGCAAGTTGGAAAGTACACCAGAAATAAAATGTAATTGTCCGCCATGAATTATTCATCACATCTGGCTTGTCTAATTTTTGCATAATAGCTGCACTAATCCCTGATCAATTAATGGGAAATGAAATTTAAATGATAATGAAAACTCCAGAGGTAAGGGAAATTAAGTATTCTCATGGCTTCTGACAGAAATCTAAACAATGGGATTTTTTAACTGTCTTCCTCACCCCGTCAGCTGTCTGTAACAGCTCTACCATTGGTTCAGCGTCTGCACAAGTGGGGCATGGTAGAGATCACAGAAATGCGAGATGGGCACTCAAAGTCCTGATCCTGTATTTTATGAAGACTTCAGTAAGAAATGAAGTATCACACAGGAAGCCTTTGTAAAATTCTGAAACATTTTTATAGGATCTCTCACTATCTCAGAAAGGTTATTTTAGAATACACCTCTGTTCATTTTACAAATGAAACAATTTATATTACTATTAGGAATGCCTGCAATACATTATGTGGCTGTAAGTCATTTTTCCTAAAACTGAAGTGACTGGTTGTAATTATTATATTTTTTCTTTTGTATATTATTAATTTTGAACAATAAAGCAATCAGTTTAATCTCCATTTACAGCTAGGCCCTTGCCAGTTTTACTTTCTGTCCTGCTGCACTACATAATGCTTCGTTTGATGTTTGGGCTACAAAAACTACAGCTCTACACATGGGAGAGTGTGTATATGCACATGTATCTCTATAGACATATATCTGCAGTATTTGTCAGTATGCACATGAAGCGTTTTTATTGCAGTACTGTACTGTAAATAGTTTTAAAATATTTCTATTCATCATACGTATTTTGAAACTATAAAATATATTCAGAGGTTTAATTGCATGACTTTGTCTTTTGATAAAGTACTGAAAATATAACAGAATTGAATTCTATATGCCAGTTTTTATTATACTTGAATTAATAAAAGACACTTTGTATGGTTGCAGGATCAGGTCCCAAATTTTCATAATTGGCCTAATATTTTTGTGTATTTCCTAAGAATATCAAACATTTTGTTTTATGTGACAATAAAATGATATTGGAGTTTGAATTTATTACCTGAAATTTATATAACATTTTTATTTCTTTTCCAAAGCTGGAGTTTTGCAAAAAGAAAAAAAAAACTACAAGAATATTTTCTTACCTAAACAAGACCTAATTCTGCAAACACATATGTATCTGCTTAGTGTATGATCAGTACCAGTGGAGTTACTTGCATGTGTTAATGGAATTATTTGCATGCCTGTGCTAAAGCATTTGCAGTATTGAGGGCCAAATGAAGACCAAGCCTTTCAAGAGGCAGAGGTACTTCATAGGAAATGTGAGAGTGAATTTCTTCAGCAGTGAGTCAGGAAACAGAATTTAGAGGGGCCATACATATCCACAATGCCTATCTGCCATATTGTACATTTTCACCAAAAACATCTAATTTAGGTTCCAATATATCAGACATCTAAATGCTGAATAACTGCTCTTTGAACACAATAGTATATTTAAGGTAAAGAAAATCTGGCCAACTGTTAGGTGGCCAATATTTTTCTCATACATGGGAAATGTGCTGCAAATACAGCACTTTAACATTAAATGTCATGGGAGAAGTAAAAAAGTTCCACGCAAGTAAGGGGACCATTAAGATATCAGTCAAACCAGAGCAGATTTCAATCAACGTTTCCTTTTTGTCGACATACCAAAACTTGTTTTGATCTTATTTTGAGTGTGACACTTTTTATGCTCTTTCAGTTCTGCTAGGCTGTTTTCCAGCTCATGACTAAAGAACAGGCATTGGAAGGAAAAGGTCAGGAGACGTGGTTCCAGTCTGAATCCTGATGTTGATTTGCTCTACAATCTCAGGCAAATAGTTTTAGCGAATGTGCCTTAGTTTCCCTGTTGGCAAAGTGAAAACACTTTTTCAGGTGCTGGGGGTCTGCAGTGAAAAGCACTGCAGATATGCACTGTGTATTGCATTTACTGTAACAGTGGAAATATCCACAGCCAGGTATGAATTCAGGGGAAAATCTGTACAGCCAGAATAACATGGCCTTTTAGAAGGATCACAGACATGCAAGGAGTGAGACACGAATGAATGAAGGTGAACAGGGTGTGGAGCATTACAGAGAAGCAAGAACTTTCCACCATCCAAGCAGCCCAAGTAAAAGGTGAGATACCACTGCAATGTGGTTGGGAAAATGGGGAAGAAAACCTATCACATGGCACTACCAAGCAGTGGTAGTAGGGCTGGGCTATACAGCCTTCATAGTTTCCCCAGTGTATCTGCCCTCTCAGCAAAACTATCCTGCTACTAGGAAAAAAAAATTTATTTCCCATACAATTTTTTTATGTATCGCACCCTTTAACTAGAGGAGACCATAAGAACAGCTATACAGGCTCAGCCTAAAGATTCCATCTTGCTTAGCATCCTGTCTACCATAATTAAAGAAGAAATAGTGCCCTTTCTTAAAAGCTAACATTTCATCTTGGTCTGACTTTACCCACTGAGAGCAGTTATGTTGATTTCAATGTGAAGACTCGATTTGAAAGTTTAAGTGTGTATCTAAATATTTGCAGGAATTGCTTACTATAAGCCTGTTAACTAAGGGTCCAGGCCTGCAGATTCTTTTAATGTAAGGATTTATGCATAAGGACCAATACCAGCCACTTCTAGAAAATGTTAAAATGTGGAACCATGTAAAGGTCACTTTAAAGCAGTTTTAAATTACCAAAAATTCAGACTTACACAATCTATGACAAACATATGGCTATTATTATAAAACAACTGAAATTTAAACTTGATGAGCTTTCATTCTTAAATATCAACCCACTCTGTTATTCAATAGAACAGAAGAAATAGTTGAAAGCAGTATCTTGAGACAAACTTGGGCCAAATCTGTGCATTACTGAAAAAGACAGTTAGGGGTAGAAACCTGGCCCTACTGAAGTCAATGAAGTTTTGCCATTGATTTCAATAGGATAAAAATTTGAGTATTTAGTGAAAAAAATGAAGAAGCTAGTTCCAAGACGTGTTTTTGTCTCATTTATTTGTGTGTCTACAAAATCCGTTGTTCGTCCTCAGTGTTTGTATACAGGCATTCTTTAACAGAACAATGCTGAGTGAACAACAGATTTTAAATGCATGGGAGCTGTCTAGAAATTAGCACTTGCCTATGAAATAGTAAACTCATCTAGCTAAATACTACATGTTTATATAAAAGAGGTATTTTTTCCACATATAAATTTGACCAGTCTATTCCACTTCTTATTTGCATAGAAAAATCTTCTTTAATCCAGGAGGCGCCACACATAAAGTAGCTAATTATCCATATAAAGGAATGTATAAATATTCACAGGTTTTAACTAGCATTTGACTTCTTAAAAGCCACGGAAAAAGCTATTGGCTTTGCCTGTTTTTGAAAGAAGTGCTTTACACATTGGCACCATTTCTATGGGTATCAGCTCCACCTAAAGGTACTTCCCTAGACTGTGCATTCAACAGCATAGATATGACACCATGTATTCTATTTACTGAGCATTGTCACCCCTTTTTAGTTTTCACTCCCTCATCTTTCATTCTAAAGACAATGGGACAGATCTTTAGTTCTGGCTTACAGTGATTAACAACAGCCACGAATGTGGTGCAGTATTGTAAATTGATTTAAGCTAATTTATTTTTTTTAGGTGTGCAGCAAATATGACAGATTCATTAGTCTTTGGCATAGAAACTTTCCAAACTGGCTGATGTGTTTATTTAGGCTCAAACTCTTAGTCTCGGGCACTTGGAAAGAGCAGTCTCAGAGCATTCCTGAGCAGAGTGGCTGCTGTTGCGTCTGGCCCTTGAACAAACTAGGGAATTTGGCCTCTATAGGAGGCAACTTGTATAAATAGCCTTTATTCATTAAAAAAACCCAAATGAACTACAAATAGCATCAAAAAACAACATCATTTCTGAAATAGATAACATAAGGTGAAGCCAATCTGTGCTGTCTGTATTTAAACAAGTGTAAAGCTGTCAAACTGACCAGAAGGAAATATAAAAGAAATCAGGATAAGGCACAGCTTGTTGGACTAATGCTCAGGTTAGGATCTGGGCTCTTTCACTGTTTATAGACCAAGGCTGCTAGGCCCAGTCCTCTCCATCTTGAGAGAGACAGCTTACTACTCTGCTGAATCCAGACTCATCTCTTCCTTTCTGATGCTGTCAGTTAATAGTGGTTTGGAGTTAAAACACCTGTTTGGGGTTATTTGTTATTACATCTTGTAGTGGGGGAATAAGTCCACAGACTCAGTTCTGTCCTACTCTGCTACGTATACTTTAAAAAGACACAGTATTCCCAGGAACTGTTAAACTGCCTGGGCAGAGCTAGCACTAGAATGCCATAAATCAGAGATGCTAGTTACAGGTACGTCCACAATGGCTCAGCAAGGCCCGTCTGCATGATCCTGAAGAGCGTCATTATTCCATGGACCCCAGTACTATACAATTCACAACTTGCAGTCTGCTCCACCTTCTCCAGGCCTAGCCAGACCTTCAAGGATGACAGTGGGAAAGCAAAAGGAGGATGTTTATGCTCTTCAGCTTTAGCCACCTGATTTCACAGGCGGAGGTGCCCTAAACTGAGCTATATGAATAATCCCTCCTTCACCTTCCTTTAAGTTCCTTTTGGCCATCAGATTCACTCCTGAATCACAGATGAGCCCAGGGGCTGAGTGGACACTTCACTGGGCTATGACCTATGTACATGTAAGTACCTTAAGGTATGGTCCATGGCCTACAGTGTCATCCAGTGTGTATGGACAATGATTAGTGCATTATGCTAGTGGGATACTCTCAGTATTTTTAAATATTATGGTTCAGTACTTTTTAAGCAGGTTGTCGAACAATAAAGCTCCCCCTCTGCTTTGATTATCACTCTTCAGGACGTGACTGGTTTCCTGGCCCTCTTGAAATAAATGGAAACACTACCATTTACTGAACTATTGCTCCTCAAGTCTGTAAATGTTCACTGTTAGATGCGTTAGAGGCACTGCACTTATTTTGTTTACAACATATAGAGGAAAAGTCTCCAAAACCCTGAACTCCCAAAGAAAGCAGTGGGAATGACAGAAATTCAGTGTCTCACAAAGTTGTGTTTCCCAATATATGCTCCTTTTCTTTCATTTCAAAGATGATGGTGCCTGCATCCATTTACAAAAAGTCTTATACAGGCTGTCAGGTGATTAGGTCTTGAAATCAACTCTAAATGGCATTTTTGGACAAGGGAACAGGCTTTATATTTAGATCCAGTAGGGACAGGAGGAAGAAACTAGCGTGGAAATGATCCCCATACTCTTCAAGACCCTGTTTTATTTAAGTACTGTGGTGTTACTAAACTGATTGTTTTTTTGGCATCCTAAAGGCTGCTGACAGTCAAGGCAGAAAGCTTTTCACATTTATAAATCACTGTTGTTGCAGAGATGCTGAAACTGTTGCCTCTCTTAATTGCCAATAATTTTAAAAAGTCCAATATTTTTGCATAAACATGTGGGAATTATTATAGATGGAGGACAGGGATAAGGGTGGGACTGAAAGGGAAGGGGATATGAGAGCAGACCAAGTCTGGAGATAACATGATGATTACATTTTTGTGGTTTCCTTCAAAGTCAAAGCATCATGGGTGAGCTTACAAGAAGGAAACAAAGGAAAAAAGGTTTAATGATTGGCACAGGCAGTTTTAATGAGAACCGATCTTAATGTCTAATACTGTGGCACGGAGAAAAAGAATGAAAGAACTTGGGAAGTCAAACATCACCTGACTTATAGGAGCATCAGAAAGTCAGACAGCAAAGCTTTCAGGGTGTGTGGAGATAGCCTGTAAGTTATACTGACAGGTAAACTGCTGATTTGGTTAATCCTCCTTAACTGTTTTGAGCCCTCTGCAGAGAGGTAACACGTTCAGGCTGTGCTGCTAAACTTAAGTTGTTCACGTTGGTCTTCTAGCTTTCTTCTGCCCTGCCCTCCCACTTAGTCAACAGAGAAAGACCTTTTTACTTTCTCAAGGAAAAAAAGCATGAGGTATGGCATGCCTCTTTACTAGTGCGCATTAGCTGAGGAACTATTTTCAGTGAGTTTGACATAAATGTGTATTAGTAGATCATTAATTTCTAAATGTAGATGAATTAATGAGAAGACATCTGCTTGCCATGGATGAACTTTCCAATATATCAGGCGGTATGCAAGGCCTCGAAACTCTACAAAACAGGCTTAGGAAAGATTGCATGAAGAGACCGATATGCAGGCTGGGTTACCGTGAGGCACCATGCAGGGGTAGTGTTCCCCAGCTCACTTTCTCCCAGTTCCTACTGGCCAGGCTGATCTATGCTTGATTCTGTGTTTTAGATCACCCAGTTTTATTCCCAGCCCCTCTTACTCCACACTTGCTACAGTTGTACCTACAGTTTCCTACTGCTTGAGGTTAGTACCTTCTGATCCACTTGCCCAACCTATTTCATATCAAGGTGATTGTTGTGTGGATGGGAATGGTGGAGAAGCCTGTGCAGGTATTTGCCATATGCTCCATATTTCTTCAGACTTCTGATTTCATTGCTAAATGTTGAGCAAGTTTTCCACCTTTTATTCAAAACATGCTTTAAGCATGCCAGCATTTCTTTCTATGCTACTAACTATGCATTTCAGTCACCAGATTTCTTAGAAAATATTATCATTTTCTTCTGTAATTTCTACCTACTTTTAAAGATAGCTCAGGGTTTTTTTAAGAAGCTCAAAACACTACAGAAGGTCTTATTGTCCCAGACTAGCAACTGATTTACAATTTATGTAGCTCATACTCCTGCCTTTGTATTAATATTTTTCTGGATTTTTTTCAGAGAAGGGCTTGAGGGACTTGCTGAGAAGTATGAGTCAGATACAGTTTTGCTAGACTGGCAGAAGGAAGAATCACCAAATCCTTAGGTGTGAAATACCGAAGAAGAGCTGATTTGGTTGCTCCCTTCACTGGTTGCTCCCCGTTTATATCCCACGTAGGTGAACTAGAGACCGAGGGGGATGTTTCGGGGGAAGCCAGATCACTGTGCAAGGGCTCTCCTGTCAGGCAGGAGAGGCAGTGGCACTCCCTCACGTCCTGAGCCTACTTCTGCTTGAGGCAATGGGACCATCTCACTGCTTCAGGTTGTTAGAGAGGCAGTTAGCTCAAATTGCTTGCTTACTTTTCTGTTTACAGAAAACCCTATGACATGTGTGTTCCAGACCCCAGGGACAAAGCTCTAGAAACAAAAATCTTGTGATGATATTTTACTGCTGCTGTTAAATAAGGTGGTTCACTCCCCCAATGTTTAGAAACACAGAAGTCCTGAGATCCTTCTCTTTCCTCTCCACCCTTTTCCCTGCTTCCAGTGTCTTTCGCGGTTAAACTACAGGACTTGGCAGGCTCTTCCCCGTGATTCTGATTTGAACATGGAAAATACTACTTCATCACAGGGTACCTGGCCCTGCATTGCATGTGGACTCAGAATTATTAGGCCTCCAAGCAAGCCTGTTGTTCCAGTTTCACTATTCCCATTGCTGGGAAGTACAGGCTGGCACTGGGGAATATTGCAGGATGCCAAATACATCCTGATGCTACAGCAGCATCTGCTGAACAGTCAAGACTAGTATTTGTAGCTGCTATCACCAGGATGCCTGCAGAGCTTTCATGGGTCAGCGAGCAATGATTTTGAGGCTAATTGTTATTGAAGAGAACTCCATCTTGTATGATTTTGAATACAGTTCTTTTTTTACTGATAGCAAAAGTCTCTCACATAGCAGAGAGAGGACTGCTGCATGAAGCAGGTGGGAGAAAATTCCCATTAGTGTATAAATCCTATGTTTTATATATTGATAATTTTCCTGAAATGTTTCACTATTACATGTGAGCCTGGTCGTGCAGCATAATTCTGCAACAGAACAGTCAGTGGGAGGTTTGCATTTTGATCTGAGGGAAAAAGGGATCACGACTTTCTTTTGTACAGATTATATGAACTCATGTAATCAAATTTTGCTTTCCATATGCAAATAAAGCTCTCACTGGCTACAGCTGGATTTGTTAGGGTTTTCTGAAATAGAGTTTAGCCCAGTGAGTTTTTCACAACAGCCTCACTATTTTAGGTGCCTGTTTTATTTTTTGTGTGTGCAGTTCTTCACAAAATGTTTCACAAAAAAGAAACATGGTTCACATGAGTAAATGAAATATGTCGGCCAGCTGAAGCATATTTTCCTATCACTTTTCAAATATGGCTACACTGAAAACCAAAATCATGAGAAACATTTCACGTGAAGAACTTGGGGCTGATTTCAAGCCACCTGACCTCACTTTTGTTTTGCTCTTTAAAATTACCTAGAAAATACCATAATCTTCTTTTTTGTACAGTTGGATGAGAGCCAGACCTCTGGCTCCAGAGGTAAAGGGCAAAACTAAAAAAATCCTGTCTGAACAGGCAACTCCACCCTCTTCCCCAAGTCAGCTTGGCCTTTTGACAGAAAGTGAGTTCTGAAGCAAATTCATTCATTGCCTTGTTTTTGGACAAAACTCAAATTCTGAACTCACACCGCAGAGACCATTTCCATGAAATTCAGCATGCTATTTTATCGCCCTTTGTCTTTCTCTATAATCAGATAAAATTAGCATTTGGGCAGTGATTAATCAGATGAATCATTTTAATTACTTTTATCAAAGAAAAAAGTCTGCACTGGAAATGAGTGTGGTCAAAGGAAGGGGATTGCCTTATGAGCGGATTCAAGAAGCCCCATGTTCTAATCCAGCAGTGGGGGGGACCAAAATAATTCAAAATAATAAGGGTCAAATTGTCCACTGAGCTAGAAGTTTCAGCCCCACCAAAATCAGTGGTAGGGAGGGAGTAGTAAAGGATTCCATAGAAGAAAATAGGGAGAACAGTCTGTATTCAATCTACATACTCCCAAAACAGACTAAAGCTGTGGTCTCCCTCACAGAACATTATTTCTTTTCCTCTTTTTCCTTTTGATGTTATTTCTTATGCCTCTCTAAACTCTTAGGGTCCTATTCAGATCACTCACCATGGGACCAGAGACGGATGTAGATTGCATCCAGATTCAGTGGGGTGTTAATTGCAGAAAGCCAGAGGTCTTGATATCCCTATCATTTGAGCTAGCACCTGGTCAGAGCACACTCTGGCTCTCATCTGCTTGTGGATACATGGATAGCTTTTTTGTCTGCAGGACCAAGGTGTAGCTCTGTGTGTGTTGTGGCATGGCGTAAAGAAGCACTTGCATCAATTCTGTCCTGATAGCAGTTTGGAAGAAGATCAAAAAAGGACACAGACCCAGGAGCTCAGAAGTGGTGCCCCATCTGCCAGTTTAGATATGACCTGAGGCTTTTGAAATGCAAGAAAGCCACCAAAAGTTCCAACAACTGATTATCTAAAGCTGCCAGACCCTGGCTCCTGTATAGCTGTGGAGGGAAATTGTGGTGGTATGTCCAAGAGTCATCTAATGTATGCATTGTGTATGTATTACTTCTATATTGATATGTACTGCTTCTTTCCAGTGGCTGCATGGAGAACCAAAGTATGGAAGCCCTAAATAATAAAGGATCTAAGAGCATCCAACCTCAAATGCAATAGGAGACATCTGAAGTGCCTCATGTACTAAGGTGAGGAGACTGAATATGGCCCAAAGGATTTAGGAAAGCATAGAAAATAACACCAAGAATGAACAGGTTCAAGATTGAAAGTAGTAATACTTTGTAAATTTTACCAAATCCAGCTCTCACTTACACTTAGTGTATGTAAGACAAGGTATGCGACTAATATCTGAAATAATGCCAAGAAATGATTTTTGTCTTAGTTTAAGCAAAAATTATGAAATAAAGACGTGGTCATGTTAGTTCTATTCACCCACACACTTCCATCCACCCAGATTTCACCTAGGAGCACTAACTTTAAGGCCACCAGCAGGTCCTTTATGAAACCTCTGCATTTCACCAGTCCATTTCACTGTCAGAGACCAGTCTGATCCTGTTACAAACTGGAGAAGCAGGGCTGGCCCCAACTGGACAAAACTGGTTTTCATCAGGAAGCGTCAGCACGTTAAAATCAAAACTTTACTTCAGGAAGATCCTACTGTCAAGGAAACCAAATGAGTTCATAGACACAAGATAGAGCTCTGAGCAAAATGGCAAGATCTTCACAGCACTTCGTCCCCTTAGGGGAGACACATGTTCAAGTCCTACTCAGGCAGTCCCGTGCAGTGTGGCTTGGTGCCCAAACCACTGGCTTACAGAATACTCCCATTGAGCTCCTACAGTCTTCACAAGTAATTAGACATTCACTAGAATGGGAATGTCTTCCATAAGGCAGGGGAATGCTATATACCTTTAACCACTAGCCTCAGTGTCTCTAATCTACGATCCACTGTAATCACCTGCCTGGGACTTCTCTAAATCAAGTAATTAACTCTAGCATTTCCAAATAGYGTTAAAACATTTTTATGAGAGAGAATTCACCAAGCTGTTGCAGTGGTTCTGCTAAGTTTACTGTCCTTTTATCATGAATAGTATTTGACAGTATTTTTACTTGGGTCTTTAACTTCAGGCAATGCTATCTGTAAACACAAGAGGTTGTCACTCACTCGCTTAATTTGACTGAAATTGTACTGGAACAAACCTTAGCCAGTAACCAGGTATCTTCAAACATGTTATTTGCAATCTAAAAAATAATAACTTGTTAATCTAAAAAAAAGTGTCGATCTGACCCTGTTATTTTAGCAAACTTTAAACATTGCCGTTTTATGAGTGCATTGTTTTTTTGGTGACTAATCCACACAATCATGTAATGCTCTGATTCATTTTGCTACACCAATTTCCATGACAGTAAGTTTGTTCTAACAAATTGATCATATCAGATCCCATCAGCCAGGTTTTGGGGAGGGGGAGGTACCTGTCTTTAGCAACAGCACCACCACATGCTTCTTTACATTGCTCTAGTGATAGGCTCCAACTTGACCTCTGAGGATAGTGTTCAATCTCTAGACCAAATTAAAGCCAGTGGAGGCCAAAGTTATATGCTGGTAGGAAGGTGTGAAAGTGCAAGGTAAAATCCTTTATTCAGAGAGTCAGGAGAATTAGATCATACCAAGATAATCAACCAACAGATGGGTAAGAGAAATTGAAGGTACAGAAATGTACATGAGGGTACATAGCCCAGAAATGTCAATTTTGCTGTTTAAAATGTGGTTTATCAATAAGCACAACAGACTGCAGACTGGAACAACACAGGACACCAAAAGAGAAGAGCAAGATGTGAAGAGCATAAGAAAGAAAAAGCAAAAGGAGAGAGACTGAGAAGAAGCAGTTACCATTAATGCACATACTAGAAAGGCAAAAATGAGCAGGGACACAAAAGTAGGAGTCAGTCACTGAAGGCACACATGCCCTCCGGCTTGGTTAGTCCTTGCTAACAGTTACAAAGTGGTCCCATTACCAGTCTGCTCATCTCCTTCCCTCCCTCTGATTATAGCACTCACCACCATTACTTAAACATTAGGCAAAGATGAAGATAAGAATTGATAGGGGACTACAGCAATGCTGTTATTGCACTGTTATTCCAATATCTCTTCTCCTCGGCTGCCTATCTAAGCATCAGTTAGGCATAGACCCAAGAGGAGAAAAATGAAGTCAGTCATTAGCAGTTCCCCTCAATGGAAGGATAAGAGATAAAGGAGGCATGGGAGGGATGAAAGAGCTGACAAAATCCAGCTCTCTATCCAGACCTTTATCAACTCCCTCAGCAGCAAACCAGCCAACCTCTAAGCTTTGGCTGAAACTAGCTTATGTTCTGCTATGCTTTAACAATTTCAGGTTAGCCTCTGTCCCTTGACACAGTATCTAAAAATTTCCACTCCACACAGCAATTGCTGTAATAATAACAATACTTACATTTCATTATTTAACCTCATGCTATTCCTTCATGAGGATTAGTGCTTAATTAATTAACAACACTTAGCATTTCCACTTAGCACTCTACTTCTTCAAAGCATCATACAGACAATACCTAATTAAGGGCAGAGCTCCACAGACACTTCACATCAGGACTTTCCTTTGACAGCTCTGCATCCAAGACTTGCTCACAGGGTATAGCATGAATTCAAGGCGAAAGCCCTATTGATTTCATCAGGACCCAGGTAATGCCCTGGATATCAAGTGACTATCCTTGCAAATTACTTTTCTTTTCCTACTTGTTCTGGCTGCTTACTATGCACCCAAGGATCTAATTATTGGCTAATATGATGGGTGATAATGTGAACCTTTTATTAGTGTTATCTACAAAACCTTTATTCTTCTGTTAGTGAAAATCTTGTTCTCAGTCACCTGGTTGAACTGCCTTTAGATGGAAAATGTGTTAACCACAAGAACAGATTATAAAACGTCAAGCCGGAGTTTTTAAGGGAGATGGTGCTTTCAATCCATCAGTCAAATGCCTGCTATGAAAGTTCCTTTCTTGTAAGCACCCCAGGGTGCTACACAACATCAATAGGCAATATAAACACAGAGCTTTTATGGTTCACTTTACAATTGAACATTGACTCTGAATCTGTGAAACGGAAAGGAATTGAATTTCATGACCAAAGAGGATAATGTGCACAGGATTAAGTAGACAACACTAGTAGGAGCAGGAAAGCAATACGGCTTTGGATGCTGATACAGAGATTAAACTTACAAATAAGAAACCAAAGGAATAAAACAATTTTGAGTAAACTCTCACAAACCTGCAGTAGCGCTCAATACTTCAGATTAATCCACTATTTTTTCAAGTAATCAAACATGCTGATGGTCTTATTCAAAGCCCACTGATTGGTAACAGTGTGTGGAATGCTAACTGCAGTGGCTTTGTGCCCAAAATATGCTTGTGATAGTGTTTTTGCAAACTTCTAAAATCCCAAGAGTTTAAAATAAAAACTGGGCCTTATTATTCCTTAATATAATTTCATTTAAGCTGCAAATGGATCAGACCCTTACGGACAGACTCAACCACACACTGAGGGTCTGATACTTGCTCTGGACTCTTCTGAATGTCTGTATTTGGAATGTACATACTCCAGTACCTACTTTTCATCTTTCACCAGTCCCCACCACTTCTTTTTCTCTTTATACAGCTTCATTTTCCACTATCCAATATTCCCTTGCCACCAGTTACCACCGTCCAGTATTTCCTTATCTCAGACACCAAATAGTCTAGACAGCCTCAGCCAGCTAAAACCGATGTTCTCTTTCACTTGGTTACCCTGCAGCCCTTTCTAATATTTACCACCTAAGGTCCATTCCAGCCTGCCTACGACCACTATCCAGTCCCATTTGTGCACTGGTTAAGTCTTGCTCCACTGACTATTGCTGATGTATATGGTTATATGCAAACTATGTAAATCATGCAAATTGCTTCCTAACAAGTTTGCTAAAATGTAACACTCAAGACAAAACTGACAGCTGTGGTCACTGAAGTTCAGGAAAAGATGGCTATTAGTTAGCACATGCATTGGATCAGGCCATTAACAAACACATTATGAAGCCACCACAGAGGGTGATTCAAGTTATTATATAGGTAACTTTGCTTTTGTTTACAGCACAAGACTGTCACACAGCCCCTTGGGTACAGTTCTGTATTTATATTTGCAGTGCATCTGTCCCAGCATCTCCAAGCCCTGGTGTCTCTGAGGAACCCACGCTGAGATATTTCCTGACAGGGGTCATCGTCCCCTACTGGAACTCTGTTGGGTGCAGCTCAAGATGGGAACCAAACAGACACGATCAAGACAAAGGCCTGGCATTTAAAAGGCAGAGCTCTACTCCAGTGTATGACAAAAATAATTGTTTAGATGACTTAGACAATTAGAATATTAACCTAATTTTCTTTTTACTCCTCACTCTGTTGTTTTACTCAGCCTGCACAGTGAAACAGGCTGGACTGTTTAACCTGTCCCACATTTTTCATTCACCCTGTCATTATCCTTTATTCAAGTGGTTCTACTGGGTGTTGTGTTTTCAAAGTTTCACAGGATTGTATATTCATTTCTATTGCTCACATTTCCGTTGCTCACAGTGCTCACATGGACACATCCACAGAGCAGTCAGCAACTGATTCATGGTGATCATAAGGGATGCTCAGGGAAGAGTCTGTGAAGTTCCAATATGTATTTTTTTGCTTCCAGCTGTCAGTGTCTAATGTCATTGGGACTATTTATACTTTTGGCTATCACAACCTCCTGCAGCAATGAATTCCACAATTGATATTGACTGCATTAAGCTCCACATGTGCTTCTTCTGTTCCTTCATCAGAAGGAAGGGTTCCTGCTGCTGTACTATCATCGTGCACAGTATTGGTCTTGAAATTCATCCTGCRCAAGGAGTGCTGCATGGATTGCTTAGTGAATGGCAGTACGAGACATCTTATYGCCTCCCTAGTGAAATTCCTCATCATTAGGGTCAATACTGAAGTGCAGGCTGGCTGTAGCTACCTTTATAGGGTAGGGTACACTTCAGCATGAATATGGATGACACAGTTATGCTAGGTATACATTTTACTTATAATTTTATCACTAAACCTATTCTAAGCACAGCCTTTCAATAATTTGGTTCATGGGATCTGATACAGACAATAACAGTTTAAACCTTGAAACATTTCTGACAACGGCATTTTCACACGTAGGTAATTTTTCTAAAATGAGAAGTACTATAAGGCCATGGCTAGATGAACTGAGTTGTTTTAGGACAGAACATTTCAGCAGAAGTTTGTGGCCTCGATTTAACTGTGTGCAAATGAACCTCTTGTTGTGGAAATACACTCCTGGGCCCACAGAAGAAACTGCCCTGTATATAACGAGGTACAGTTTCCTCTGCTCAGGAAGATGCAAGTCTTTTCAAGGGCTTTGTCATATGATCTCAGCCTTTTTTCTTTTTTCTCCCCATAGGGCATCAGCAGTTTTCCAAGAACAGCCTGGTCTCATGACCATGGTCTGAAAAGTACTAAGATGTGTCTATCCCATCCCAGCTTAGATTTCTCACCTTTGTGGTCCACAACTTGACTGTCCAGTCAAACGATGATGTGACAAAGAGATGGGAAAAGTCAATCGGACCCACTGCCATGTGACAATTGATTCCTGTGACAGGTCCTTGGTGGCCTTCAAAAATCTCACCAATGCCAGCTTTACTGCAGGAAGAAGAGATATTTGCATTCAGAGATTGTGATTTAACACCAGACATCTTTCTTTACTCTTAGATTTCTGTTTCCTTTTAAATTTCTGTTTAATCGGTAATGTTCTCTTCATTCACTAAGGTCTTTGACTGAAAAGGCTTTCTGCTGTGTACAATTAACATTCAGGATCCAACACGTGGAGACATTCTCTTACTTCTGAAGACATGCATTACTGGCTCTTACATAACAATGTCTACCTCTATGGCTTGAAATAACACTTATGAATAATTATAAAATAATTATAAATTATAATTATATTATAGCTTATAGATCTGAGTAAGTCCTTATCACAAGGAATAGCCATTAAAATAAAAAGTGAACATGTCAATGACTTGTCATTAACAACTTCTTTTCCTCTTAAATACCTAAAATAAGTTTCCACAGCAGTCAGCCAAGTCACCAGGAAGCAAAACCTTTTTCACCAAATGTGAAGGAACTATTCACATGATCAGGTATCATACAGTCATTAGAGAAGATGTGTATTTCATCAGCATGAAGCTAGAATAGTTATTAGGAAGGAAAAATACAACTCTGTGTGAGAGAGCCTGCATGCAGAGTTTTGTTCCTCCTGTAAGCAAATGGTGCCAAATCAGTTACTGGTGCTGCCCCACACTGTATACAGAAAGGGGAATGATGAAATTACCCTTTTAGTTACATGTTTACATAAAAATCACCAAAGGAAAGAAATGCATTCAAAATAGCCACAGCTGTGAGAAGGCTGCCAGCCCTGTGCCACAGTGAAGACAGAGGACCCAAAGAGGTAAGGAGCTGCATGGAGGGGAACTGGTCCCTCACACCACACAGCAAAACTGAGAGCATGGTGTTTCCCACAGCTCCTACTGACCATGGCAAGGTGGCCTCCTGCAGACTTTCTATCAGCCCTAGCTGCGTGTCCTCCTCTCGAGGCCTGCTGCAGCAGCTGGACCAGGGCCTGAATTCTGCTGCCACGTTCTGTGCATTTTGGCCTGCAGATCCTGGTACAAAACACACCTCTTCTTTCATCCTCATCTTTTTGCCATGCAGTCAGCAGGGTACGTGGAGTTCCAGTGCATGAGGAGGAACACCTTGCGCATATCTTATGTTTTGACACAGCTTTTCCCAGAAGAACATCTGGCTTTCCACCATGCTGTGCTGAAGAACACAGAAGCCTCTCAAAACGAAATGGGATGATACCAAAAAGCTCTGGGGGAGAAAGGCAGGAGCAGGAAAGGTGTGTATTCGTCAAGGAGAGGGCTTGCTAAAAAGGTGGGAGAACAAGAGGATCTGACACCTCCTTCCTCTTGTGAGGGACAAGCCAGGCATGTTTGAAAGATTAGACATGAGAAATGCCCTTGAGCATTCACTTATCCCAGCAGCCTAAGACTAATTCAAACCACCAGTCACCATACAGCCTATCAGTATAATGCCTAAATAGACACAATATTGAAATGAAGTCAGCAATCAGGCTAAAATAAAAATATTTTAAATAAAAATTATTTTAAAAATATAGGTAAAACTGTACTTGCACAGTATTAGGAATGCATAATAGAAGCCTTACAATCCTAAGCCAGTGTAGCAATGTCTACTTGTTCATTATAAACAAGAAATATGATAAAATATGAATTCAGAGAATATGGAAAACTAGTGAAGCGTAGGGGCAAAATTTAAACCTACCAGTGGAATGTGGAAGAGTTTGTTCTTTACAAAAGGCATTTGAGCATCCTGGAGGATGAAACTAACAGAAGCTAACAGAGCACACAAGCGTACTACAGCTCATTTTAATGAACAGGAGGAACTGATCTTCGAAGTGGCCTGTGGTGAGAGTGCCCTTGCTCCTAACTGGATCCTGAAAGAGTTTACAGGGTGCAAAATAAAGAACTGGTTTAAATTATGGAAGTGGATTGCACCTTCCTCACCTTAGAAGCAGAATGAAGATCAGTGCTGGAACACAGCACTCAGACCCTACTCATTAAGAGACATATTTTATACTTGGAAAAAAACAGCAATTTGGCTATCATTCCAAACGATATTAGAAAATACTCTAATAGACTAAGCTTTTCCCAGGTCACTTTATCAAGTCTTACATTAATGGCCTGTCCAGACTACTCAGACACAGTATCTGCAGAAATACAGGGCAGATGGGCAGATTATTGCAAAGTCAGACCCCAGCTGAACAACACTGAGATAAAACTTGGATCTGAGTTATAGAGATGCCCTGAGAAAAAATGATCCTAGCAGTCTGGGGTAGCCTAGCTAAAAGAGAAAGAAGAACGAAAGACAGTGTGCATTCACACTGAAGGGCAGAGGAAGAGCCACTCAGTTGTCCAGGGTTGTAGTCAGACCCCAGCACCTTACAGTCAGCAGCACACCTGAAGTGTGACGCACTCACAGGAAAATTTAGTGATAGTCTTTGCTCCATCCTCACTGCTGGCCTCAGCACTGGTCTCTGCAGACAGAATATCTCAGGCCTGGTATGTTTTTCCCTGGCTTGTCTCCATCAGGGGGAGGTTTTGGGTGGCAAGGACAGAACTTTGACCTTTTTTGTAGTATTAAACTACAGTCTGGGCATACAATTCAGCAAGGAAGGGATGTGACTACACTGTGTAAGAGAACACAAGGCGCAGTCCTGGGAGAGGGTCAACCCAAGCCAACACATCCTCTTGGCACACTGCAGCTATGTCTATATTAACAAATAAAACAGGCGGCAGCCCAAACTCAGGCCTTGAGGCCAAATGGTATGATGTGTTTTTTGTCTGTACAACAAAATTCTCTTGCCCTCCAAAAGAGGGTGGGCATATCCAAACTGCCCACTGAGAATGGACCCCAGCACTGTTAGTCTGCTAGCTGTATAGTCCATAGTAGCCCATAGTACTGGGTGGAAATGCTAGTCAGAGTCCAAAGTATATAACTGCATTAGGATGGCTTTTTGTCTGGACTCACGTGCTCTGTTTTTCACAAGTAGACATGCCCATGGTTGCTTTTCTCTACTGTATATGCCTGTAGAGACTGAAGATGAAGCTGAGGATGGTAAAAAATAAGAAAGTGGATTACCATCCCTTACAAGTGGTTTAGGCCTGATTACCCTACAACAACACTGTCTCCGAGGACCTGATTCAGCCTTCCCAGACACAGACATCTGCATGTGAGCTAGCTGTCTAGACTTCCGTTATAACCTCTGGTGAGAAAGAGGCATTTCTCAGGTGCCAGTCATCTCATCTTCAAAAGATGTCTGAAAAAGGTCAGAGAAATCAAACCCTAAAAGCAGTTATTGCTCCCCACTGACTACACAGAGAGCCTAGGGCAACTAGCCCAGTATAAATGGCTATAACACAGATGCCCAAAGTTAGGCAACTCCCATCCTCGTCATGTGAAACAGAACAGCACTGATACTGTTGGTCCAAGAGAAAAAAATTAAACACTCCCCCCACACACTTGGCTACCTCACACCAACACAGATACACAATGTTATTTAAGTACAAAATACTGAACATCACCTTCCATGACGACAAGCTGTGTAGACTGTCCCCTCTTCACTGCCAACAACAAAGTTATTGACATCTCCAGTTGGGAAAGCCATTCCTGTAACCGCCACTGGTTTGGACTTATTGTACACCAGCTCCATGCTCTCCTACCAAAACAGGTCTTAGTTATTATTCTGCAGTTGTTTTGTTGGGTTCTTTTTTTACTAATTTTTTTCTAAATGTTATTCAGGGTAGCAGGAGGGGGAGGAAGAAGAAATCATTTGACCCAGTCACAGGATTTTAGTTTCTATATGGGCTATTGCAAGAAGATGCAATGTCACAAATTAGGATGCACAGCTCCTGCCACCCCTGCCACTGTCTATCACACATTTCAGAGCGGCTGGAATGCATTGGTCTGCGCTACATAATCTTAAATCAGGCAGAGATGACAGGTGAGAATTTAAAAACTAATGGTGCAGAAACTAAAGATAATACCTTAATGGCTACACTTGCCAGCCCAAGGCTCTAATAAAATACACAATACCCTTCTATTTACAAACATTTTTGAAATCAATTGTTTGCCAGGAAACACACGTAATATCATATGCACCTGAGACATTTATCAGACAGTGCCATTTGTCCCTCTATAAGCTTGGGTTAGTGTCACTACTGTCATTCTAAACACTGTTTTTCAGGGTATTTCTGAAGTCATAAACATTCTCTCTTGAGTCCATCATCAAGCTACAAGCCAGCAAGCATATTTTCTTTTTTATTCTGTAGATATAGTTCAAAGCAAATCAGCATGCCCATTTTTGCTATTGCAAATGTGACCAGCATGAACAGTTTGCAACCATTACATGATGCATATGCTTTGAGCAGATCTTTCCCATCTCTAAACTTTTTGACTGTGCAGCTTAAATGGTGTAACCGAAGAATCCACAAAGGGGCTGGATGATTTAGCAATTTTCCTTTTTAGCTATTTAAGTGGGTATGTTTTGTATGTTTAAAACACCTAAGCTGCTAGTCTTCTAGGGCCAAAGCCTGTAGCACTGATTTTCAGAAGGGCTTTTTGCTGCAGCGAAAGAAAGTGTGAGGCCCTGTGGGAGGTGAAGGCTGCAAATCCACAGGGAAATACTGCTGCTTGATTTATACTTCTCTTTGAAATACATTTAGTTCTATTAAAAAGGCAAAAGAAAGCCTGGAAAATGCATTGGCAGAGCACCTGTGGACCATATATTTCTGTGAAAATGTTCTGGGATGAGATCATTGTTCAGTGTCTCTGTGGAGGCACAGCCAGATATTGTGGTGGACCCTCTCCTCCGGGTGCCTACACCATGGCCATACATGACTGCTCTGTATCTGTGTCTTTGGAAAATTTCAGACTGACACAAACCAGCAACATTCTGCTCCTCCCAATTCAAAGCTATGGCATGCAGCTTGGCTTCAAATCCTATGCCTTTCTTTGCAGGAGTGCCACGAGCCATGCACTGACTTTTCAGTGTAATGCAGGATGTGTTCACTTGTTGAAAGCCAGTTTTGGAGCTGGGAGATTCCATCTGAGTGGTGAAGTACTGGAACTGAGATGTTCATAAATCTCTGCTTCAAAATGTAGTATTCCAGTAAGCAAATGTGTAAGGGTGGCTTTTATCTAATTCCTGTTTAGGTGAGGAATTGGGGAAGGGATTCAGGTGCCTAAACATAGATATCTGGGACATTTTAGATGTCTCTATTTCTATTCCAGAAGAGTACTGATTTCCCATAGTCCCATGATACAACTACCAGACTCATGCTGTTGTCTCAAATGAGCAAGAGCAGCATGATCTAAGTTTGAAGTTRGTTTCACTCTGAACAGGGGTTAGACTGGATGATTTCCAGAGGTCCCTTCCACTCTATGATTTGACAATTCTATACCCTGTTGTATCTGAAATTGTATTTCACATTTGGATGGGATGAACAGTCCTTGAGAAGTGTCCAGTCTCTCAACAGATTAACTATAAAGGGAACTCTAATGACTGACTTAGACTTGACACAGACCTAACTTAGATGGTGAAGGTTAGGAGAGAAGAGTCCCACCTCTCATGTCTACACTGAAAAACAAATAACTTGATAGTAATTGCACATTAATTCATGGCTAATGGATGGTTAACAGAATCATTAAGAGGAGTTTCTACGAAGTATTTTGAAACTAGATCAGATCCTATGATGCTTAACAAAAATGATAATAAAACATGGTTTCATTTTAAGAAATGATGAATGAAAATTGAGTGATGCATTGGAATAGAAAATGTACTACTCCAAAAGACAACACTTAAAAGGCACTCTCCATATCCCCTTCAGCATCAGATTCTTTGTTTACTTTCCATTATTATAATCATTTGTGGTTTGGACATTTTTCCTGGATTTCCTTTCTTTTCTAAAACAAAGGAGAAGAGGGGGAAAAAGACAATAGTAACAAACATTCCAGAGGGGGGGGAAATAGTTCTAAAACTTTTGATTTGTGTTGTTTGTTCCTTCGGCTACCGAAGGCAGGCAACAAAGTAAGCTGTCTGCCTTTGTGCCTTGGAAACCCGTAGTGCCCAGGGTGTGTTCAGCAGCAGTGCACTCTAGTCCATATTTGTTAAACAATGCTGTAGAGTAAGTACAATTCATACCACAGGCGACTTCTGTAATTACGGTGCTTTAAAATGGATTATTTCATTTTCACTTGAAACTGACCTATATATTAACGTATTACAATAATTACATGATTTGTAGTAAAGGAAATGGGTTTTGGCTCTCAGCAGAGACTGCTGGAAGCAAGCTGTACTCTTTCAAGTGCATCCATTGGTTTTAGTTTGTATAGGATGTGAGGTTTTGGCTTTTAGGAACTATGTTCCATTAAGCAGGTATCCAGCTTTAACCAAGGTGGTTTTTTTCCTCTATAGGTGAAAACAAACCCACCTGTGGAGTTGAGAGCATATCCAGGCTCCAGGAGCACATTTTGCCGTCCGTAGAGACCGTAATGAGATTGTGCGCATTCTGTGTTCCAACTACGTTGACACAATACACAGGATGCTGAAAACACATTAACACTGGAAATCAGAGACCCATTCTCACATCTTCAAAAATAAATTTCTAATGTCTCATACATTATTTTTAAGAATGATTAAGTAGTCACATAATGCCAGGAAAATACAGGACTCAGCTTTTGCCAGATAGGAATTAATTTTGCTTTTTTATTTAAAATTTAAAAAGCATGTTATAGAGGTGGAAATGTTTTCAAAGTTTCATTTTCCTCATCATAAAACAACTCAGCTGAGTAATGCTGTGAAAATGCTGAATTATGTGGATGCGATTTCACCCACAGGGACATGTATCCTTCTATTGATGGATTCTGACACTGAAAATAATTGGCAGAAAGAAGCAAATTGTCCAGATGGAATCAAAATGAAAACTTTATTCAAGAAAACAGCTGTGTAAAACTTGAACTTTGCCAGAATCTGGCTTTTTTGCCAAATACTTGCAAATGTACTCCAATAGAAAAATGTGAACAAGTCCCTCAGCCTTCTCCATCACTGGCCCATATACTTTTTTAGATCTATCAGTATAAATGTGGAGTGACTAAATTTGCTCACGGTGTTAAATCAGGTTCACAATAGTAGATGGCATTTGTCCATGGAGGCTGAATTTCTTTTAGCATACAATAATGAAACTTGGTGTCTTCATTTTTCAAGGACCTGGTAATATTTTGAGTCTAAAGTGTCAGCTGACATCTGATGGTGACATAGGAGGGATTAGATGCTCCTTCAAGTTCAGCAATCTCCTGGGAGAAAAATCAGTCAGACTGAACAATGAGATTTAATTTCCTCTGACCATTACAGGTGATCCCTCTGAATGAAGGGTAAGATGCACAGAAGGCAGCCAAAGCAAAACTATAATTCTCTGCCTCTTCTGCAAATGAATAGAAGACCCGTATCTCCAGGAAGAAAAAATGCGTATCACTAATACTTTAAAGAAAATTAGGACCAAATTTACAAGTGATCCCTATACAGCTTCTAAGCCATCTGCATTTAGGGTTATAAACCTAGCATTTGATCCTACCAAAAGGAATGGCAGAGTTACCACTTATTTTAGACTGCCTTAAGATCCCAGGTCACCTATCTAGTCAATAGTGAAAGGCAGATCTTCAGAGCGCAGGTTAGTTCTCTGGGTAGATACCTAAGTGGGTTCAGCAAATGCCTCCATCTCTAAGCGTGAAACCTGCAGCACCTGAATGCAGGGGAGCACACACCAAAGGAGGACTCAGTAGCAATTGCTGCTGAAAAGTTACCTTGTGCTTGGAGGCCACCTGCATGCACCAAAGAGTACTAAATCACAAGGTCTATTCTGATCCTGATTTCTGTCTCTCAAGATTGGCACCTGATGTCCCCCGGATCATCAAATGGATGTTAGACAATACACTGGATCCAAATCTGTGTCCCAGATGTGGCTCATGGTATTAGCGCCAGGATGGACCTTTACTTGCTCCTTTGTGGTGAGCTAATTACCTCAGTGCTAAAAATGATTAACTCATAGTGGTGTGTGAAACAAATACAGTCCTAATTTTTAATGGGTGTTTGTCCTCCAGTAGGCCAAACCAACTGGGATAGAGAGAATGGGAGGAAGCTGGCAGTGGAGTAGCTAGGATATTTAGGGGGAAGGGAGGAGAGAGCTATGTCATTCCAGCAGCACCTCCCTGTGCCAGGTCTGGCTTTAATCAGGGTTGCCAGCCATCAATTTCACGCACAATAAAACTCACGGCAGAAATGAAAAGACATAAGGCAAATGGATGAAAAAGACAACCAACTGTATGTAACAGAAAGTCTAAACAGGCTCCTTCTTTTCAGAGGGTCGCTGCCAGCTTGCTTTTATTTGTTTTGGAAATGAAATCATCATGCAAAAGGGTTTTGTCTTAATTAAAATTTCCTGTTGTCCCAAGCACAGATGTGTGGTGGGTGTGAAAGGAAATTAGTGAGTAAGCTGCGGGTAGAATTCTCTTTCCTGGTGAATCCAGGCAGCAATCAGTGAGACTAAACTTAAGGAAGGTTTATATCAGTTTTAACAACACACTCTATGTGTTTCAGATAACTAAAATGAGAGAAGAAAAAGAGAAAAATCTTTTTTTCATATATGGCATAGGTTCAAATTTTAAAAAATCACTATTCAAACCATTTATCTAGCAGTACACACAGTAACAACTGCCTCACTACAATTATCTTAATTTAATGCTTTTTTTTTCTTGGTAGCTAGCGTTCAAGTCAGCTTTTTGCAACCAACACTTCATTTAAAGTTTATGTGATTCTTATATGTGAACAGATATGTGTCCCAGTTGTTCAATTTTCAATGATAGTCAGTTTCTTGCCACTAGTTTTCTGGTCTGCTACGTCTCTAAATTGCACTTCCAGGAGACACTGTTTCTTTTCATGCAGGTTGAACAACATTAGCTCAGATACTGGCAACAAAATGAGCAAAAACATTAGGGAAATGAAAAGCAGTGTTGAAGCTGCAACCCATGGCACAGATCATTAGATTATTACATCAACATTCATGATAGTGGAAATTTAGGGAACAATATTTGTACTGCCTGGCCCACTGTGTCTGTGCACACCTGTCATTTTTTAATATAAGAGGCATACCATCATAATACTGGCCCCAGACTGAATCTTTTGCATTAATTCATGCGACATGGCTTTTAGACGTTGTCTCTTAACTCCAGGGATTATGCTGTCACAGTCAACTAAAAGCTGAACCTTGATCTGCAAATTCCAAAGATAAGAATCACAGAACTGTAAAAGCTGGAGGTGCAAAAGACCTATTACTTTGTCTAATCCTTCTCTCTGCTAGAACAAGATTATTTTCTTATCTCTCAGAGTGCTTTGTGTAGCTCAGTTTCTTATGTTTCAGGAAATATTCTACCATTTTCTGTATTCTTATATCACATCATTACATTTTCCTCCTCCTTTCAGCCTATATTTTCTTTTCCACTTCCCACTCCAGTATTCCAAGTGGGACTTTTGGGTACATCTCCAAGAACAAGTCAGGATGGTCCCAAGCCCAGTCACAAGATCAGATATGTTCACCATCCACAGAATAAACCTGCCTGCTCACTAGAAGAGGGTGCCTGAGCCCAAACTCTGGCAGAGCAGAGCTCAAGGATGTTCATCAACCATCTGAAGGATGGGTTGGAGATCAGCATTATAGCACATAGAGGACACTATAGCAGGTAATCCAGGCTTGTCTCTTCTTCCTGCACAATATGGGTACTTTGCAATGCAAGAGTGTCTTCTAGCACAGACGTGATCTTTGTGTCAGTGAGGAACTCCCTCCCTTCTCAGGCATTTTGTGCTACTGCTCTGCCTGCATATCCCCAGATATCACCACAGCCTTGTGCCACCATCACTATATCTGCAAATGTCTTTGTGTGGGGGCAAAATGTGCTCCCACATGATTCTGTGGAAGCGAACTCCCCCTCACTGTGCTAGCTCTGCCCTGTGGCCCAGTCCAGAATGGGAAAGACCGTAAGAGTGATTTATTTATTCCTCTGTTAGAAAAGAGAAGCAAACTGGCCCCCACTCTTCAAGGGCAACAGCATTTAAGGGATTCCATTTTGATCGCTCTAGGTGCCTAATCTGCTTCAAAAGACAAACTCTGCTGTACTGTACAACAAGACAAGTGTTAAGTGATTCAAATTGCCTGCCACACGGGAGAGCCAGACACACGGTTCCTATACAGTGACCTGGCTCCCTTATACAGGCAAGAGAGTGGAAAAAGCACAGTGCCACTGAGGTGGCACATAAGTGCCTCATTCAGGTTTTGTAACTGCTCCTGTCCTCTTCAAAAGGATGATTTCCTCCTGACCCACGGTACCATACAAAGTGTGATGGTTAAACACTTAAAATAGCTGTTCTATTTCTTTCCCCTCAAGGACCACACTTACATTTGCATGTGTGTGACATCCAGCATTGTAGGCACAGCTAGACAGCTCCACTTCCCTGCTGATCATTTCCTCCCAAGAAAGAATGAGGTGACTTTTATCCTTACCGTGTGAGCAGCTGCAGATAAGGGAGTTCGCTGAACCGGAGTCCGCCTGTGACTGCGATTATCCCACAAAACAATTTGGCCAGAGTATGTCCCACCAACGACCAGGTTTGGGTGAAAGCGGGCAAAACAGACGGACATCACAGAGGACTAGCAGGTAGAGAAGAAGAGAGGGGTTACATGGTCAGTCACCTTCAATTCTCCTGCTTAAGGAAATGTGTTTTAGTTAGCGTTCTAGTAGTTTAGAAATCAGTGCATGACCCCTGTTCACATTCCTTGCACAACAGTAACTTCTATGAAAGCCAATAGGACATATGCAAAGAGCTAATTTGAGACCAAAATGTGCAGTTCCATTGGTCCTGGAGAAAATATGAATCACAGGATGAGTGTTAGCATGATGCTAAAACCCTGAGATACTCTCTCCACAACAGTGATGGGAAAGTGCTTCCTTTCCTTTCCAGAAGAACTTGAAGTAACCGGATGCCAGCCCAACAGAGAGGCTCCTGCCCCAGGCTTTCCTCTTCCCCTATTGCTCCCTCTAGCTTTTAACTCTTAAACAGTTTGAGATGAGTTTGTGAGAGACCCTCCAAAGTGCACCTCAGGGTGGACTGCTTTGAGAGCACTGCTGAAGAGCAGGATCTCATTGGATCAATGAGTGATTTCCCTGCTACAGAAAGGTCCTTTTCTAATAGCAGAGGCAATCATATATGTGTAAGCGTAAGCACTGTTTGAGCAGAAATGAGTTTCCTCATCTTAGTGACAGCTGGGCTGCCTCTGTACATTTTCTTTCACTGGGGATGCTGAGGAGCCAGACTGGCGTAACAGTTGCCCTGGCCATCCGGTAAAGTGCTCCACAAGCCAGTATGGAGATGGATATCTACCCAGCTACCTCCTTCCAGTTTCTTTAAAATAACATACAACCTCTGAAATCCTCAAGGGAACACTCCCCAGAACCTTCATGTGCCAAAAAGCTACAGCCAAGAGCAACAAGCTGTAACTCCTTCAAGTCCTCCATTCTCTTAAGGAATTATTTCCCATTTTTATATAATTGGCCCTGGATGTTTCATCTGTTTCTTACAAATTGGAAAGTAAAAGTTACAGCATTCAAATAATTTCCTGAGAATTCACATGCTAATAAAGACATAGTTTGCAAAAAAAAGCAAATGTCATTTTTCCATGGGCAGCTTTAGCGGTGCTTACAAGCCACAGAGCAAGACTTTAACTGCTGTGTCAATTACAGTCAGAATGTTCGATTCACAGTTAGTGTTCATATTCTTAAAATTTTGTCTTCTGACTCTTTCCAACTAGTTTTGGGAAGAAATCTTCGTTATAGTTTAATTAGGGGATATTTTGAAGTGGTGATATGAAGTGGTGATATTCCTGAAATGAGAGCCCATTTTATTCAGTGACAAAAGGTTAGCCAAATTATCACATTTCAGTTGCATAAATAGCATTGCAGATATTTAAGTAAACTTTCTTGAACTGGAAACAGAGGAGCTGCCAAACTGAACTAGACCCAATGTCCACCCAGCTGAGGATCCTGTCTCTGGAAGGGGCGGATGGAGTTGTAGGAACTTCAAAGTGGACGAATGTGTAGTCTTCTCTCATCAGTATGCATCATCCTGATTTGTAGTGACTAGAGACTGATTCAAACTCTTAAACCAGAGATTTAATAACTTTCCAATAGGGGTAGAATTAATTATGCTAACTCTTGATCTCTATAACTGGGATTAATAAATCAAAATGTTCAGCTTCTACTGAATTCATGTGGCTGTCTGATATTTATTGTTCAAAGCCAGATTATATTCTAAAATAACCTAGTAGAAATACTTCTAACATACAGAAATATATTTAATAACGTATTTTTGACCTAGTAAGATCACCAAGACAATGAAATAACTTGTCACTACCTTTTCCTTCCCCATTTTCTCTGAGTTCTCATAGGTGTTCATCTGACATGTTTGATCCCTTCTCTACTAAAGCTTTTTATATGTTTCTGTGATGTTATATGGTCTAGTATCTAGTGTCTAGACCATTAGTACATATAAATGAAGTTGTAGCAACAAAATGTAGGTTCCAAACACCATTTCCAAAGGACTTACTTATTAGCATTATATGTAAGAAAAATCCACCTCTGAGTAACAGTACCTCAGTACTGCTAAAAGGCAATTAAAATTCAGCTACAATGCAGCTGCCATACAGTTTCCACAGATCCCCCATACATTATAATTAAAACGACCCTACAGCACATGTTCTACATTTTATCTCTTTGTTTAATGGCTTCATGAGTTGTTTTAATCAACCCCTCTCATTCCTTATAACTAAGATGACAGATATTCTTACATGAAGTGAAATAGCCAGATRATTTTAAAATAGTACAGCTACACCACTGTGTACACCCCACAGCAGCTACAAGGCTCCACATATATTTTAAGAAACCCAAATTCAAACAGTCATTCCACAACAAAGTTCTCAGTTTGTCCGAAACAAACTTGGGAGACTCTGAAGCAGGGCAAAGAACCAAGTGGACAGTGTATTTTTAAATGTTGTGTTTTCATGGTTAGAATGTTTTTGAATTCAGAATCCCAAAATACAGTTGAATGGTCAAGATACAAACTGCTAAAGTGTGTTTTTCATAAAGTTCAAAAATAATCTACAGACATGACAAACGGACTAATGCCCCCTGAACTACTTCTAGTTTTACATATCGTTCCAAAGTAATTCACATTCTTCAGCTGATGAAATGTTCACATCCTTTTAATTATGTCAATATTATTTTTCTACTGAAGGAAAACTTCTGTCAAATATTAGAATTTAACAGTTTAAGGACTCCACTCCATAGCACTTAATAAAGTGATTATTTTCTTAAAGTTAATGGCGGTACTCAGATGAGTAAGGGCTGTAAGATCTAGCCCATTCATTTAACAACTTTAAAAGCATTCATTTCTGAGCCTTAATGGGAGAGAGCAGCAGACAGGTCTCCAGTCTGTCTGCACAGCTCTGTGCTCAAGGAGAGTAGCAGAAGCCATTCCCCGTAAGCCTCTTCTGCCTCCAGGCTGCATCTTGTTTGCAGATTCAAGCAATCTATCTCCCCTTAAACTGAGTTTTGACACTGGCTTCAAAGGGGGAGGAACCAGCATATAGTCAGGTTTTAAAATAACAGTGTATCCTCCTTTGCACTTCTACCACACCTTTCTAGGGCAATCCCACAGCACCTTCTAATAATGAAACAGTAAAGCTTCCCAGTTTTTCAGTTAGGTAAATTTTACCTGCTGTAGTTGCTTAGTTACTTCTTGCAGAGGAAAGAAGAAGCTGGTTTCACAGCATATGGCAACGCTGCACAAAGCAACTTAAGGATAATGTCAAAAGGAGATTCCATAAGGAGTTTGTGTGTCTGCGGTACAATAGCAGCATTTAGAATATGGGGTTAACGAAATTATCTTTTCATGGGTGCAACAGAACATCTGTGTCTACAAGTTGTCTGGACCCTCAACAGTCAAGGAACCTCCAATATTTGGTCATTTTCATTCTTCTGAATTGTTCAGGGCAGTGAATAATTTCATTGCTTGCCTTAATGCTCTGGTGTTTTCCCTCTAATCAAATACATGTCTAGGGATTTAGCTTTCTCTGGCTTTCTCAGCATCCCCACCAAAGTACTTCTGGCCTTTGTGATCTTCCACCCAGATTTTCTGCTCCTTTATCTTTGTGACAACTCTCTGGAGGGCCCCACCATGCTGACACTGCTGCCACATCTCTTGGGCATGTCCCTTCACTCCACAGGTGTTAGCAGCTCTCCAATGACCAGATGAGAGAGGCCAAATTAGCTCCAGGTCAGAGTATGGCCCAGGTGAATGGGAGAGTCAGCCCTGGCTCATAAACCTGAGATTTTTGTCTGGCAAACTGGTACTCATGCTCCCCAAGTGCTAAAACTTCTGCTCCTAGCTACAGCATCAAGAAACCTTTGAAAACGTAATTTAAGAAGCAAAACACGAAATGGCTGTGCTCTTGTCACAGCAAAGAGAGGGCTGGTCTCAGAAAAATAGATGCTTCCTTCCCCTTCAGAGGCCTGCAAGCCAAGGGAACAAGACACCACACCCCAGTGACCTATTTTGACAGTTGTCAGCTTGTTTTACCCTGTACATAGAGAACTGCTACAGAGACAACAGCGGTGGTGACTTTGTTCCACTGCCTTTGCCTCCTCCCTCCACACTGATGCACTCAATTCAAACAGGCCCCAAACTCTATTCAAGTGGCTGGCAGAGCTGTTTTTTATTTTATAAACTTAATCCAGCCCAGATTTGGATTAATGATGGCATATCCTTTTAACCACAGATACACATGCTCAGGACAGACAGTCATTTAGATTTTCCTTATTGTGAAGCTTGACCTCAGTACCCACATCTGATGCATGTAAGGCCCCAGAGATTCAGCTGCCCATGTCCATAGATCTGGATGGCACTCTGCCCAGCCACCAGTTGAACAAGTTCACAAAGACCTGAGTGCTAAGCAATAATGACTTTAAGTAGGCAATGACTACTGCATTCAGTGAGATCTCTTGTGCAAGAAACCTTCCCCCATGGGCAGCGTTGCCATACCGGTGCCATATGCCTACACTTGACACCAGATGGATCTCCAGACAATATTTCATCAGTGGGAAGAAGGGATCTGAAGAGTTCACAGGCATTTTTAGACTCCAGAATACCAGGTTATATTGCAGCAGGCACTCAAGAAACTCCTGGGTAGATTTTCTAGCTGAGTAAACACATGTGAAAAAGTATTGCAATCTCTGTCACACTACTATAGGTCAGTCTACCACAGACAACAGCAAGCAATATAATTTACTGCAGCCTAGAGGTGCTAAGCCTGAGATGAAGAGGCAAATCTTGTTCCTTGCATGAGGGAATTGGCTTAGAGAGACTGAATGCACAGGGACAAAGCTGTGGTACCATCACTTAACTAGAAGCATGAATAGCTGCTAAATCGACAGGCATTGATCCATAGGAACTGTAGGATATGGGCTGAACCTCTGACTGCTTGTTCCTGTCCTCCTGAGGAATAAATAACTGAAGACAAAACCCCAAAATACAGGTATAATTTGCTCCTAACCTTTTGCTCTCACTACTGCTCAAGAACAGCATTTGAAGAGTCTAAGCACTTGCAATCCCTGTAAGAGCTGCCATACCTTCTTCTGCCCAGGAAATCAGAAGACTGTCTCCTCATACTTGCATTGCTACACACACTTGTACGTGCCCCCAGAAAAGATACTAATGATATATTGCAAAAGTGGGTTAAAATTGTCATCTAGAAACAAAATAGCAACTGATACACTAAATAAAATTCTTTCTTCTAGTCAGATCAAGGACCAAGACTCAGCATAGCAAATAGCGATACCAAATCAGAACACTGGCTCATCTTAACATCCTATTACTTCCTTTTTGCACCACAAAAGGTGTGAGATACCTTGAAGAAGGCAATTCTAGTATGACTTTGCCCTGGCTTCTAAGATGTGTGGATTGGCACACCAAAATAGAGACCATATTCCTTCCAAGAGTCTAGCTTATTTTTAGTGTCAGCTATTATCATTCTGGATATTTCTGTGGTCCACATAAATGTCTAAGTGTAATTAACAGTTATGAGATAATAAGCAAAGGATAGAGAGGATAGCAACAGAATTACAATTGTTTTTCCCAATTAAGTTTGAAAAGGTACCAAAAACATGATTTTTGTGTATGGCAGCTTTTACCAAAGAAGTTAACTCTTAAGTTCTGAAAGTCTTAAATGATAGACTTTCTGCATTACTCCCTTCCCCCATCTCTCTCCCTACTGAATTACAAAACAGCATCTGAAAGATTTTGTACTAGAGATTATTTGTGGTACCATACAAAATTTGGTTTCTACTAAAAATAAAATAAAAGCAATTGACATCCTTCACATATTTAAAAAAAGAACTGAAACCAAACAAACACTTCTTCAAACCAAATGTCAAAATCCTGTTTAATTAAAAAAAGGAAGTTTATACTTGGTTATGGTGTGTGTTGACATCTATCCCTTTGATTTACGATAGTATGGACTGGAAAGAACAGATTGCTTTATTCAAGGGAAAGAAAGGAGGGAGGGGGGCCCAGTGTGACAGGAAAGAGTGTAGGCTGTATTAACTTCAGTGCTTGTTAAAACATGAAGGACTAATGGTAAAAAGGGAGGGAAGAATTGTGAATGTCTCCAGTTTAGGATCTTCAAAAATGTTTGGGGATTCTAAGAATGTCTCACTCGACCACATGAAAGCTGCACAGAGAGACTCAGCCACACGACTGCTCTAAGTCCAAAGCTGGTATTGCTCCACTTATACCATCAAACCAGTGGAGCTGAAATGTAGCCACAAATTAAATTTATTTTTATTGAAAAAGTACTAAGTCCTTAAAAAGAAGGAAAAGTGTATGTCAGGAAACACAGCTCCTTCTTAGCAGAGTTTACAGGGTAGGTAACTCTGACATCTAACCTCAGTGCTGACATCTGAGCTTTGCAGCAGAATCGGAGCACTCTGGCCAAGTTTGCAGAAGGGCAATATCCAGTCTCATACCTACATTTTAAGCAGGGCAGAAAGCTGAAGCTTTGTACTTTCACCTCCATAACTGCAGGTTCAGCTTGTGTAGCTACAAGAATAAATAATCAGAAGAAAGTCCACAAATTGCCTTGCCAAAGTGGAATCTGCACTCCAGCCCTTTTGGAAAGTGCATTTGATAACGTTATTCATTCAATGGTGTTGTGGTGACTCAGAAAAACAGCAAAACTGTTTGTTGTATTGCAGAAAGGGATAAACATGAAACTTCTCAGATGAGATATGGGGAGATACTGCTTGTATTTACCTGTGACTGCAATAACAATTCAATTTGGTAACCCTGAATTACTACACATATGTGCAAGTTTAATTATGCAGTCTTTCCTAAATATCATACTTGCTTTGTTAGTCTGAGGATGAAGGAATTAAATCCTGGAAAAATAATGAGCAATTTGATCAGCAGAGCACATCAATATCAAGTTTTCTTTCCACCCAACTGCTTAAATGTTCAGTACCTAAATGTTAAGTATTTGTCAGTTTTCTCTGATTAGGACCTGGCTGCTTATCAAGTTGTAGGATCAAATCCTTAATGTCCTTGTGCCTGCATGTTAAACAGAGAAGAAAGCACTTCCTTGATCTGCCTGTTTTATTTAGGTCATGATACTCCAACATTTATACAATAGCACTCAATTATTTTATGAAATTATTCATATGCTTAAAGTAAAACGTCTGCACCATGCTTGCAGACCTGGAGCCTTATGGCATGTGTCTGTGGAGTGCAGGGAGCTTCTGTCTCCCCTGCTTACCCCACAAGCAGGCCAGAATTTGGACCGGATGGTAGGTATCTGCTTCAGCATGACACTCTGCTGGTACACAGCAGGGCTCAAGAGTTTCAGTATAGCAATGGCCAAAGTCTTCTGGACTGGAGCTGACATACATGTGGCCAGCTCAGAGTATGGGTAATGGTGTAACTGCCTGCACCCATCCATAAATACAGCTGTGAGTTCTTTGGGACAGACATAACTGCTTGTTATGATGGGTTTGTACAAAGTACAAATTTCTTTCAAAGGCATCTCAGTTTTGGTTAACGCCTCTAGGATCTACCAAAAGTAATATACCATATGAAAAATTTACTCAGCACGCAAAAAATCTATTAGGTAAGAAGCAGTTATTACACTGAAGACTGTTCAGTAGCTTTCTGAAAATAGGGGGCTGGTGGCATAATTTTCCTATCAACTAGCAGATTTCCTTTAGAAATAAGTCATCATGTACATGAGACATGACAAAACAGAAGTTGTCCAGTGTGTTTAAGTTTCTACTGGACATTTTTGATTCTGCTACTAGCGGCTGCTGTTTTCATACCATGAGAAACTCCAACAATTAAAAGTTAAAATTTTTGATGAATTGCAGTTTGAATACTTTTCTAGTGATGAGATCTCCTTAATGTTCTTTACTTACAATTACTCACTTTGACTTCTGTTTTAAACAATAGCTTTAGACACCTTTGAAAATCTGTCTTGAAATCATTGGAACGTAAATTCAATGTCTTAATAGTTTTTGGCTGTCAACAGCCAAAATTCAGATTCAGCAACACAAGAAGCTATATTCCAGTTTGCAGATATATTTCACTGCTAATTCAGGGCAAGATGTGAATCTTACCTTTTCTGCTTGCTCACTGTTTGCTATGGAGGGTGTAGATTTTCCTTTCAGCACTAAGTAATGTCAGGTTGCAATTGTCACCCCTCATTTTTGTCAGAGTGTATTGCGCTGGATTTCTAATATTAAAAGGCTAAGTATAACACAGCTATCCCAGAAGAAGCATCTCAACCAAACCATGAACGTCATTTTACTCTAGTGTGATCACCCTCTTTTGGAAGTAGTAATACAATCTGCATATTAGCTTAGCTGTGTCTGGGTTTCATCTGTGTTCAGAAAATCAGTACAATAAACTACAGCAAACTGGCTGCAATAATTCATAAAAAAACAATAACTGAAGTGAATCAAGATTTTACATTTGACTTTACAGCTCCATTGAAATGCTTTATTCTCCATCGCTACAGACCCTAAAGAAATATGCTTAAAGACATGGTCTTTGGAGAATTTTAGGGACAGCTTAATTAAGACAAGAGCTGCAGCAAACATCCCTAACACTACTGAATAACTCTTGAATACTATATCCTGTGCACAGTCTGCAATGTATATAGTAAATCTACTGTAAGTACATGCTGATAATAAAATGAAGAATGAAAACTGATGCTTCCTTGATTCTTTTTCACTATCTTTTGCACTCTCTTTTTGGTAAGCAGGGCAGAGATTGCAGTGTTAAGTGCCAGAAGGTTCTAAAAGAAGTACTTTATTTAGTAGAGGACAAGTTTTCAAAAGTGATCTCCATCTGTGTAGCCTTAAAGCACTGTTTATATTTCCATGCACTATTATCCAAGTGCAGATGGCAGAGCAGAGATAAGATTAGACTCCATTGTGAAAAACCAGGAAGAGTTCAGTTTGGGCTTCTTTGGTCAATATATTCATCATCATATCTCCTTGCATGCTTAGAGGTTTTGTGGGGGGAATATTTTTTGCACTGCAAAATGATAGGGCTTGAGAAACACATACTCAAAACAGTACACAAACCAAAGCCTAACTAACTAAGAGTTACAGTTACGCAATTCCAGGGAAAAGTATCTAAGAAGCTGAAGCCACTTCTTGTATCTAGAAAATGGCTGGGGAACTTGTCTGGGAGGGACAAGTCCTGAAGTTCTGGTCACTTTCCCTGAACTATTTCTGCATTTTCTCCAGCAATTATCTAATACACAATACAGACAAAGACTTGGCAACTCAGCCCCCTTCTCACTAAGTGTCCCAGCCACCAGGCTAAAGACATGAGCTTCTGTTTTACTTCTTCTCCTTGGTGATAGCCAGCCTTTGGCTGAACAGCAGTCCAGCCTCAGGAGCAAGAGTCCCTATCCAGAGTGCTCCTCATCTTGCTGTCAAGGCATATGCCAGAGCAGCAATAACCACTTGTTCGAACTTCTTTAGGCTTGAGAAAAGCTTAGACCCATCTTGCTTGTTCTGTGGGCTATTAAACAAAAGGTGGGCTAATATGCAAAAGTGGAAGAGATCCCTCAAGGAAGGCTCAGTGAGTGAGGTATGGGCCAGGCTTGCCTGGCATCCCGTTGTCCTGCAGGTATTTACATACCAGAATGCCAATTTCCAGAAACTCTAGTAGCTTTAACCAAAAAACAGGTGTCTAACTCAGCTGAATAAATATCAGCTATTGCTGTGCTTTCCCATTAGCATCATCTCAGCCATCTGGACAGCCTAAGTAGGTTAGGTTCAGCCTTACCCTGAATCCCTCTCTCCTGGCAATGTTTTGCCTAAACAACACTTTATTTGCCCAAATATCTTGTTCGTGTCTGCCTCTGTGGATAACTTTCAGGTGCATAAAAAAATCTTTAAGCATCTTTTAACATCTGGCCTAATGTCACTTTAATTAAAAAAACAGATACGAATCACTTTGAAGGCAACGGAAAGGTTCCCTCTGGTGTTTGTAGTCACCATATTGCATTTCAAGTCACTGACCTCATGTACAACTGTAGCAAAGAAAACAAACTACTCTTGCTCTCTCTCAGCTAATACCTTAATGTATTCTGGACTTTCCTCACAGAGAAGCAAAACAGATGATCACTTGATGGCAAGTTCTGGAAAGTATCAGAATTGGGCTTTACAGAGCACACAGAGATAGCAAATTCCAAGCTGAGAGAACAGGAACAGAAACACCAGTTGTTCCTGAGTTGTGATGGTCGCTTGCTGGTTTCTATGGCAGCAGCCCCCCAAACCACGCAACGCATTGTAGATCAATCAAATCATGTGAGGAGAGAGATGAATTAGAAGCCAGTACAGATGCTGTGAGAACAACTGTCTACAACAGAGCCTGTGAAGCTGGGCATACTAGTCACAACTGTTTATACGGGGGTTGCAAATAAATCTCAAATGTAGCACTCCGTCCAACCCCCTACAATTAACATACAAGCCATGGATATCTACGCACAGTCAGAAGGTTGAGACTACTAGATAAAGAATGCTTCAAGGCCCTAGCTAAGGAAAGAACTTAACTATGTGCTTAAGTCCATCTCTTCTCAAAAAGACATTTAGCCACAAACTTAATTGTAGGTAATTCTTTAAGTCCCCCATGACTTCAATGACTCAAGAACCCACTCACAGCCAAGCAAATTGGTAAGTGCTTTCCTAAACAGAGCTTTCTTGATTCAGGACTTTTGAGAGCCTGTGGCCTTCCTTCAGGGAGGAAGGAAGGAGGCCGTCACATTCAGCTGCTCCCTGGAAGATTTTGTAGAATTAGAGACTACTTTAACTGACAATTAAAGCCCAGCTGACTTCCGCATAACCTCAAAATTACAGAGAAGGCAAAAAGAGCCTGAAACATCAGAGACAGAATCCCAGAATCCCAGAACGGCTGAGGTTGGAGGGACCTCTGGAGATTGCCTTGTCCAATCCTGCTGCTCAAAGCAGGGTCAGCTACAGCAGGTTGTCCAGACAGCTTTTGAATATCTCCAAGGATGGAGACTCCACAACTTCTCTGGGCAACCTGATCCAGTGTTCAATCACCCTCACGGTAAAAAAGTTTTCTCTTACATTTTAATAAAATTCCCTGTGTTTCAATTTGTGCCCATTACCTCCTGTCCAGTCACTGGGCACCACTGAGAAGAGTCYGGCTCCGTTTCCTTTACCCTCTTTGTCCCACCAGGTATTTATGCACATGGATAAGATCCCTCTGAGCCTTCTCTTCTCCAGACTAACAATCCCAGCTCTTTCAGCCTCTCCTCGTATGAGAGATGCTCCAGTCCCTTAATCATCTTAGTGACCCTTTGCTGAACTCACTCAAGCATGTCCATGTCCTTCTTCTTTTTGGGAGCCCAGAATTGAACAAATCTCTATTTACTAGGCCCATTTCTACTTATCAAGGACCCTACAAGTCTTTGGTTGAGTGGAACTTTGTCTGATCCTGGAGATAGGTCAGCTGATTTTTTTCCAGGTGAAGGCTATGAGATGACTTCAGCAGGCAGTCCCAAGCAAGCCAAGGGGTAACAGTATATCTTATTTTACTCGCTTCTAAGCAACTGGCATTTCATACTCTGTAGTCTGCGTCACTTCGGCAAACTCCTATCAGTTCACTGTCAAAATAATTACAGTAATCTTTTCTTATCTTTTTTGATTTAATTGTAGCTTCTAGTGAAGACTGACAGGCTATTATATTTGCCCAAATCCATCACTTTCAGTTATATATCATTTATAAGTAATGTCACTAGATAATTGGAAATAATTGAAAATTAATTAAACATTGCACGTAGATATGAGGATTGAGAGACTGAGAAGCACAGATAAACAGCTATCTAGTGGAAATGCAGAAGATACCACAGGCAAGTCTGTGTTTAAGGATGAGGCAGGGAACATGTGAGTTGCCGTAGCACTGTTCATGTCTGCTACAGTAAGTTAATGCACCTAGTCTGATAGGAGTAGCCTGGCTCTGCACCCATAGTACATTAGGGAATCGCTACAGCTGCTCAGGAAAAGAAGACTGCTTCTCATTACAAGCCCAATTTTTAATCCCACTTTCTCCAAACAAACCTTAGCTTCCTGAAATTTCACATGACTCCCATGTTCTTACCTGCAAGGTGCTGCTATTTGGGTTCTGCTATTTTTTCCCATGAGTAGTTTTGGACAGGAGGAAGGAATGAGATAAGCAGTTTTCAAGTCTCAAGGTCAAAGCCCGAGTTATTATAAACCAACATAGCTTTGCCAGAGTACATTAGCTAACTCCTGCAGTAACAGAGGAGCACATCTTGCTCAACAAAGAGCTCGCAGGGGTCATCCACTCCCACCAGTGACAGGACATTTTATAACTCATTGCTATCCTTCCAGGAAGAATGGATTTACCCCAGGCAATTCCTTGCAAACAGCAATTCTGCACAACTCCTGTACATTGTTAACCTAATCCAAACTGCACTTAGTCTATTTATTTACAGATGTAAACATGAGATAGCAAATGTTAAGCATGTTCTCCACATGAAGTGATCGGTGATTCACTGTATGTCCAAGAACAATATGGAATTGAAGGGGAATAGATATATTTAGCTACAAAAATACTAACCATTGTTAGAAGAGCAATCAAAATGAATTAATCATAGATCTTAATGCACCCTAGCCCATTTTGTCTTGCAGAAAATGAAAACACCATCTCTCCAGCATGACAAGTTTTTAAAAGCATATCTCTTCTTTCACAGAAGACATTTGCTTTTCATCTCACACTGAAAAAAATATACTTTAAGTTCTCTGATATTTTTCACGACAAAGACAATTCTGTTTCAATAAAATTTCATCAGACATATCTGCTTCGTGAAAGTTAAATCTATGGTATTTGTCATCATTTGTATTCTGTTATTATGGTTATATAATGGATCATAAAATTATTGTAAAACACGACGAATGACTTCATAAGAGTGCTTATTATTAATAAAGGCTCCCTTTTTATTATCACCCTGATAGTGACAGCAAATATGGTACATTAGGCAGAGGCATGCACACACAGTAACAATTACTGGCCAGTCTCTAAGTGGGCTGATAGAGATTTTCCGTTTTGCTGGTTTCCAGAGGATTCCCTGCCCTGCATGAGAAGTCTTCCCAAGATAATATCAGTATCTCAGTGAGCACGTGCTTCTCTTTTCACTTTATGGAAGGCCTGGAGTGTTAATCATCGTTAAATCAATGCTGTCCTTGCACAAAAGTTCTTTTCAGGGAGCTACTTGTCAGTCATCCAGCCGTGGGGGCAGAGGGCGGGAAACTGTTGATTTTAGACATAAGGTAGAGGACAGTCATATCCAGGGCTCTTATGATGGATTCCTTGGTTTCTGGGGACTTTTACAGCACTTTAAAAGAGTAACTGTTTTATATTTTGTGCCAGGTAACACAGAATGAGGCTTCACTCCTCACATAGAGCTCCCACAGAGACAAAAATCATGAGGTGAAATAATTTTCTTGAATTTGGACCAAATGTACTCTCCGTTGCAAGCAGCTCACACAGAGAACAGTTACATAACCTAAACAAAAAAGTCATGCCCATGGCTGTTTATCTATCATTTGCAGTGCAACTAGGGAATTGCATGGTATTTTATATCCTTTATGGGAAGAAATTCTGTGGAAGGATCTGTCTTACTTATTGATTTCACATCTGATCCGGCATTTCTTGCTCACTCAAAACCCTTTTAGCACTGGGAGTTTCAGATATACAAGAAAAACTTTGAAATGTAATGTTCACATCAACAAAGGAAAGCTACGGGTTTTTTTTTCCTTCCTTCTTCCCTTTTTCTTAAAACATTTTACGCTATATCATGTTAAAATGTAACCAAATCAACAACTACTAACCTATAAAACACCCTCAGGAACAATTGCAGGATTTGGTGATTTTTTTCCTGCGATTTTGGGATAGTATGACAAATTTGCATTTTTTATCAACAGAGTTTTTCAAAATTCTAAGCCAAACGAATAATGCCATGTGTTTATAAGCATCAATAATCTAAGCCATCTGCAAAGGAATGGTTTTGCAAAGGCATCTCTTTCAGGACACTCTGTGGATTTTGTCACTGCTTGAGGTTTTGGCAAACCATCAATATCACTATAATTTTCTCTTATGAAATATAGTTTTTGACTGAGACCTTTTTTTTTTCCTTAGCTAGCTAAAGCTTTAAAAATACTTCATGTCTAACTCTGCAGATTCAAAGGCTAGGTTTTCTCCAAACTGCATAATTTGCATGTTACATATTAGATGCCAAAAATTCAAAAAGGTACAATGCAATTATCAGTGAAACAAAATAAGAAACTCTTAAAAACAGAATGCCCAACATATTAAATAAGAGCGGCTGATACTCTCTTTAAATTTGGTCTGAAGAGAAGTATATGTGAACTTTAAGAAGAGAAATAGCATCTGTAAAGATTCATTACAAATCACTATTTTAACATATATAAAATGCACAACACTATAACTAGTGGTATCAGCATATCATTTAAGCATATAACACTCTACCCTCTCCAAAAAGGCTTAGAAGCTGGAACTGCCTAAAATTTTCCCTCCAAGAAAAGCAAATCTTGTCACTTCCTAATTCTTTGACTCATAATTGAAATCTTAGTTTCAAATGTGCAAGATCTATGCTGAGCATTGCTGTAAAGCAAAGGAGCATTCTGTTGCTAGCAGACTTGGTATGTATAAACACAGTCCTCAAGTAATTCAGAATGTTAATTACTAATACGGAAACTGCACCCATCTTTTGTATTAGCAGTCATTCCACAGACTGATGCGATATGGCATACAATTATGCTGTTATAATGCACACACTGGCTTTGACAGGCGTGCTGCTTCTCAGGGTTCTGCACAAGATAACAAGAGATCAAAGTCATCATGGAAAAAAAGAGTTTTGCTAAGGGTTAGGAAAGCCAAAGATAAACCCAAGGAAAGGCATACAACTTGATGAGTCCAATTCACTTCCATTCAGAACGGATCTAAATACAGGCGCTGCGTTTCTCTCAGAGCTTGCCTGAAAGAAGCTTCCCTTCTCCCACTCCAGTTATGAAAAGTATTATGGTCTGATTTTGTCTGGAAATAAAAGCAGTTTTAAGAGGGGCTAGGACTGAAAGGCCCTGTGGAAAATACGACATACTTTTCCTTAAGCTGCAAATGCTAACAGATGCCACATTAATAGCAGTGGTATTTCAGCAGCAAAGCAGGACTTGGGGCTCACCTGGGGCATTTCACACTGGTGAGCTCAGGCCTGGACGAGACACTGTGACACACAGGACTGAACGTACGTTTCCAATGCATTTTCTGTCCTCCTCCATCGATGCCTCTGAGCTCGCTATTATCTGGGAGACAGGACACTGTCTCTTGCATATTTGCTCCCCTTGGCCCCCCCGGCATATCTGCTGAAGGCAGCCCTCTCCTCTCACCCAAGACAGAGAGCAAAAACCATTTTCCAAGGACTACATGCAGCCTTTGGATGCGTGGGTGTAACTCCTACTGACTCACACACGATCTCCCCACAAGTACTGGAGCACTAATCTTAGACCAGATGATAGTTATTTTTAACTGCCAAAGACTGGAGGTGGTGTAAACTCCACTAAGAGGAGCAAAAAAGRCAGCTGTTAGCAGCTGAGAACAGGAAGAAAATTTTAAAATAAAAATCTAAGAGAAAAGCCATGAACTCTTGTTTATTGAAATCCTCACAGCACAAGCTGTGGTTTGCATTGCTATGTTGGACTAACACAACAGGATAAAAAATATATATGTTTTAAGATAAGAACAAAACAAATACGTCCTTCTATCACAAGCCGTAGTTGAAACTGTTCCCCTCCCCTAGTAGTACAGCTACAAATTTCCCAAAATTTGAATGCAAAATAGTGTATCCATGCATTTTAGTGAATTATTACAGTGTGCAAGTGAGCATACAGTCACATATGAATAGCAGCAAAGTTTCACGGTGAGCAGGCACAGAAGGGCTCCACGCAGCTCCACAAAGAACATTTACCAAAGGCACATAACAGGAGGAAAAAGCAGAAATGAAAACAAAACCACCTCTGTATCTATGATGGAACCCTACCTAATTGGTTCCATTTTATATCATTTTGGTATGCATTACAAAAATTCTCCACAGATTTGGTCCCTGGGCCCCGGAGCATTCCCAGCATGGGAGCTGCCCCAGCATCCTCACAGCCAGACATTTGGAGGTCCATAGTAGTTCACCAGGAGAACTGGTAAGAAAATGAGCAGAACCTGATTTAGGATCACAGGATAATTCAGGTTGGAAGGGACCTCAGGATGTCTCCAGTCCGACCTCCTGCTCCAAGTAGGGTCAGCTACAAGATTAAAGCAGGCTGCTTAGGGCTTTATCCAGTCTGGTTTTGAAAAATCTCTGAGGATGGAGGCTGCACAGCCTCTCTGGGCAACCTGCTGCAATACTTAACTGTCCTCATGGTGAAAAAGGTTTTCTTTATAAGCAGTCTGAACCTCTCTTACTTCAACTTATGCCCATAGTCTCTTGTCTTCCAACACTTCAGTGGTAATTCATCAAACCCAATTCTCCTCTGTAGACCAGTTCTATTTTAAGAACTGGACGTTTTTTGATGAGAAAGACTTTTCACTGGAAAATCTGCAGTCAGCTCAGAGCCACATGCCTTTTTTTTTTTTTTTTGCAGTACTTTAAAAAAGACCAGAGGTGCCCTCTTCCACCAGAAAGTGAAGAATTAGAAAACTCATTTCTGGGACTGGAAATGCTGCTGGTTCTTCAGCTTGCTTTTGCTTAGGGAATTCTGGGAAGTTGGGGAGCTTAGAGACTATTACTTCTTCCAAGGCTCTGAAGCACCAAAGTGACACACACAGAGACAAAGAAATCATTTCCTTGTGAAAATCATGATGACTGAAACATGGAGGTGCAATGTGTGGGTATTATGGGACATCCTTCCTGAAATTTAGATAGCAGCAATGAAGTGAGGACGCCTGTGTGGAAAAGCACCAGTATAATTATCAGAGAAATGTTGCTTAATTTTTTTAAGTATTTCAAGCATGCTTTCTTGACAATTAAATTTGGTGTAATACTTTTTTTATTCTGAAGTCCTGGAGGGACTGAACTCTGATCTGGCTTCCACAGAGAAGGAAATTGGAGGACAAGAGAAAAAGGAGGATATTAGTCATATATGCTGTTACCTCAGCCTGCTCCACACATGAGGTCTCATGGATTTGGGCACTCAGCACCTTTAGAAGGCAGGCTGCTGAAGCAAAAAGCACATCTGAAGGAATTTATGTTGATTTTGAAACAGCAGACAGCAACAAAGGAACCAAATCAGGAAAAAAAAAGGCAACTCTGGCCAATATCAGCCACTAAATATAGCTCTTCACTTACCTCAGTGCATCTAATTCTAAGATACGCATTTCTGACTCCATCCATTCAGTTGGAAAGGGAAAGACCACACCAGGATAAGCAATGAAGAGTGGTCAAACACATAACTTAATGACAGTGTATAGAAGCCACTACAAAAAAACTAGGGGAGAATGAAACATTTTGTGGTGCGGCTGAGTGGCTGATTCTATACCCAATCCACCAATATTTTCCAAGCATGGACAGCTTTTATTGAAATTAAAATAGAAAACCCAAGTCCCATATCCCACAAAAAACCTGACAGTTTAGTAAAGAGATGGAACCAACCAAGTAAATCTGACTGCACGGCATTTTAGGAAATGAACAGAAATAGCTGCAGCTATTAAAAGTGATATACTGCTGAAATCTTTTTATGATTATGCTAAAAGTCTATCTGACTCCTTGAAAGAACTCTCAAATGGTTACTGCTTCCTGAAATAAAAGCTACTTCACATGTGCTCTCCTTACTTAAAAATATGCTGAATGGAGTTGCTTCTAAGTGTCAGATCTGTACATCTCACTGCCCTTTTGAGACATTTTGAAAAGACACAGCAGAGAAAGAGGAAATTAATAGATCAAGAAATAAAATAAATCAAAATGCAGTCAATATATTCATTTTTGTTGCTACGGGCATCTTTAGATTGCCCGCAGAAAAGCAGAACTCATGAAACTTTCCAAACACAATGCAGAGTCCTCCAAATCAGAAAATAAGATTCAATTTGTTTTATTTGGAAGAAACTAGTATCTTTAGCTGTCCACCCCCCTGCCCCCCTCCCAGCTCTTCTCATGACATGATGGATGTTGTTTAAAGCTGAGATCCAGGTACTGCAACCAACTTTAATAACCCCTCTATTTCCAGAAGAAAGGAAAGGGGTTGTAATATCCTAAAGCCCCCCAGACTCACTGATCATTCCTATCCCTTGTGTCCTCGGAGTCTGCAGATCAGCTCCAACACAAAAGCTATGAGTTCTTGTATAAGAGCAGTTCTGTACCCATGCCAGTAGGCCCTACTGGGAGGGAGAGTATATTAGTTCAGACTCAGAGCTGCATGAATGCTGTGGCATGGCTCATGGAGCAGAACTCACAGCTGGCCAGTTTAGGACAAAGACGGACTGAGTTCTTATTTGCCCCACTCAACCATATATGTTGATGCAAAGCTTCAGGTACTTCTTTAGGTCACTTTGGCTTAGAAAGCTTAGATCAACCCATCAGGAAACAGAAGCAACATCATGAGTAGAGGTGAGCAGTTGTACATAAACAATGGGCACTGTATTACAAATAATCCTCATAATTAATGAATAATCTAGATTTCCATTTGTTTGTTCAGTGAAAGAACACAGAAATCTTATAGGAGCACTTCCTGAGAAAGAGGTAGAGAATAAGACTGAGAAGTATCATGATGCTACTCTATCAATTGATTGCATAGGAATGTTCACTTGCCATACGAGGCCAGCTCCATGGATTGCATAAATTGATACAACATTGAACTCATGTTGAGTCATATCATTCAGTAACCATGCCATACTATTTTCATTTTCATCACCCCATTTTAAAAGTAGATCTATAGTAGCTGAGAGAAGCTGTGTAAACTACTGCTTAAAATTCTGCCACCAAACTGAGGGAAAGTCAATGTGATTTCCTTGTCTCTGCTGGAATTCTTTCCCTCTCTGGATACTGCCAAACCATTCCCATCAGGAATGACTCATCCATAGGGCCTCAAAAAGTACTTCTGAAAGGCTTGTTTTTTGCCTTTGGAATGCACTGCATTATACCAGGAGTTCGTGATGCTCCCGTGTGGGGGAAGAGGAGATCCCTGAATCTTCCCTACAAGGAAATTCCCAGTCTGCACCCTGCAATATTAGCTAAATGCTCAATTTATTCTTCATTACTTAAGTAAAGCACTGAGCATTCATTTCTTTGGCAAATGATATTGCCTTCCAAATTCATTATGTTTCTCAGACTTTTTTTTGCTTGTATGGGAAAACAAATGAACATATTGCCCAATCCCTCACTCTTCCTTGCTTTTCCATTTCTAACCTTGTGGTAAAGAGATGTATGATGACCTATAGAGGAAAAAATCTGTGGGACTCCCAGCTAAAATACTGGCAGCACATCACTGAATAAAGTAGAAATATAAAAACCTAAAGAAGGGCAAAAATGAATAGAGGAAAAGAAGTATTCCACTGGAGGATGCGGCAGAAGCCAGTAGAATTGTTTTGTTTAGAAAGGCTATCATAGATCACATGACAGTTCACATAAATTATTGAGCTGAGTAAACAAGTCCAGCTGGCTGATGGTCAGTTTTCTCTTAATACATATTAATTTAAATCAAACAGCAACATATTTTTAAATGACCCAGTATTTGTAGCACAACATATTACGGAGCTATGAAATTTAGTACCATCTACACTATATTAATGAGCCGAGAGCTTAGCATGACTTTAAAACAGGCAAGAAGTTTATATGAATAATAACCGTAACATCATTAACGACAACAGCTAAGATGATAAATATTTACAGAATGTACCATCCCTTACATTTTAGGACAGAAATCAAACATTTCGCTGACTGGTGTTGAGAAAAGACATCGCCACTGGTATATTTTTGCATCGTTGTCTGCTATGGCTGCTAGACAACTTCAGTTGAAGCCCCTGGTTCTGGCAACTTTCAGAGAAGGTACCGGGAAAGACAGATTGTTGGTCATTTCAATGATCCTATGTAAGATTACAAAAAGTCACAGAAGAAGTTAAAAAAAAAAAATTCCGTGGTAATCATCTCACTTAAACCTTTATTATATACTAGGAAAGACAGATAAACAAGATTATGGCTCCTAGTTTCTAGAATTTACCAAATGTACTTAGGCGGTAAAATTATCTAAAATTCTACCTCCTGAAGCTCACCCAACTCTTTAGCTGTCCAGAGATGTTTCACATATCTGTTTCTACTGATGTTATCAGAACTCTTGAGGGGAAATTTCTTAGAACCTGTTGAGAAATGGGTTTATAAACATATTTATTGATCTGGCTTCGCAGAAGGGGTTTGCATGAGTTCCTTGACAGTCACATCTGAAATGAGTTTCTACACGTTTGCATCTTGCTCTGCACTCCCAAAATTGAAAGATGAAAGTTATTAGTCACAATCAAATAGTATTAAGACCAAAGAAACTCTTTGGAAAAGAACATAGAGAGTCTATTGGGAAAATATGACCAAAGTAATGCGCGTTTACCATATCTGGGCAACTTAGCTGTAGTGACAAGGTGTGTGTTCATCCCTACCTGCTGGACTGCTATAAGGTCATGTAGAGCTGAAGAAAAATTGGGCATGCCTCACAGAAGACCTGGAGAAATGACTGAATCAGGACTGAGTCAGGGAATGTTCCTCTTGCAAAACGGTAATATAAATGATATGGGGCTAACTAATAATACAGTTGGTTTCCACTAACAGAATAACATGATGATCTACAGACCTGAATTCCAGACTCTGAGCTAAGATAATTTTTTTCTTATTTTCCATCTGAGTCAGTTAGCGCAAAGCCTGTGTTCAAGAGACGAAGTCAAATGCTTTCTGCTTCCCCATTTAATCCCATGTGGGTATGCCCATCCAGTCTGAGATGCAGAAGATATCCCACATGTCAGAAGCCCAAAAATGGTGGTTCAAACATGGCTCCAACTCATAATGAACTCATAATGCAAATTATCTGGGGACAGTTTGACCAAGGAAATAAATATTTCCCATGGACACAAGAACTGACCTCATTTCACTGGAAGATGATTAATCCAGGATGCATATGAAAGCACAGTGCCATGTGTCTCTCAAAATTCACAGGTATTAAGGTTTCAGTGCTAAAAAAGGGGGACATCCATTGTAATGGGAGGATTAGATAGAAGCTCAGTCAGGCCAAATCTCAGGCCACTATTTTGTTCTATGTGTATTTTTCTAATGGGGAATACAGCCTGTCTCAATGCTTTCATTTTAGTGAGTCATAGCTCCCCTTGTTTAAGTGTACTTACTTTTAAAACAAGATAGAATTTTTAATTAACAGAGCACATTGTTATGTCTGTAGTCAATCTTCCCTTTGTGTACTCAGTAGAGCTATACTGAATCTGGTTATTAACTTGTAAAATCAATCTAGGTTAAGAATTATTGTCCCTAAAATACAATGGGCAATCTCTTTTCTTGAATATTTTATTTAAAACATTAAGTTGAATGAACATCCTAGAAGTATCTGAGCCTGGAATCTGAGCTATGCTCTTAAGTAGTCTGAAAGAACACATCAGACTGCTGAATATGATATCCAGAAAAAGAAAAGTTTTCATTTCAAAGGTAATACATGCTCGCGTGCGCACACACACACACACACACACACACACATGCATATAGATCTGTATGGCGTATTTGCTGTACAGGCCTGGACTCCTTGTGAAGTTGTTTTTCGGTATAGCAAATTAGAAAAACATGCCCAGAATTAAAGGTTACTTAATCGGGTTGAAGCAGTAACTTCAATTCCAGCAACTCCCTCCCACTATGTTACATCTGATAATGTACCCAAGTCAAAACACAAACTTAGTTCAAAAAGATGTTTGGTCCTTGAATGTAAAATGACACTTAGCTTACACAACTAGCCAGGTAATACATATCCCTCCAAGAGAAGCAATTTTTACCGCAGAATAATCTGCATTTTACTAATCTCTGATTGTTAAGTTTTACTTACTGAAACTTTTCCATATGGCTTTTTGAATGCAACTGTCCTGTATTTAATTACCACAGAAGGATATTAATAAAGAGGTTGGAAATTTGGCCCAAACGCTGTTCCACAGTTTGGTCGGTTTGATGGAGATAGAGCCAATGAGTAGAACAGTTCTGTCAATATGAGGCTGTGCTATTTCACACAGAAAAGCAGTGGCAAAAGAGGAGTAAACAGACTTACGGAAATAAAACATCTAGCTATTTTTAAATTGTCTGTAGACTTCTAAAGTGGTCGTAAAGTAGCACTGAGAAAGGTGAAATACTGCTTTGCTAACCTAAAGGATAGTCAAACAGGAATCGGTGGAGTAATCCTTGTAGTCAAGACAGTTTTTCATTGAGCTGTAAGTAAGACGCATGCCCAGAAATGCAGCGTACTTAGGAATTTTAAAAGCAAAATATGACATTGAGCAGAACCAAGGCAAGAGTAGGCACTTGGAATACAGAGGACGTGAGGAAGCTAACGTGGGTGGGAAAGCATATGTTGCTGCCTGGATGAGGAAGTGGTACACCACAGTTACTTCATAAGTGCAAGGGCTTTATATACTAAATCTCTTAGGGACTGTTTTAAATAGACAAAGAATGACACACAGTCCCTGACAGGCTTGCAGTATTGTTTGAGAAGGCTGAATGCCTTCTAAAAACACTGGACTGGCACTTGCACTTCTTCCAAAAAAGCCTATTTTTAGCCTCAACCTCGTCATATAAACACTGAGCAGATGCACCATGTAGTAAATTCTGTTTTGTCTAGCATGAAATGAATGGCTTTCTTGGTCTTACCTGACAATGAAAAACATATTCTGGTGTGGTTTTCTTGAATTTCATGTTCCAGACCAAGGCCACCCCATCAGGCTCATGGGGAGCATCTTCATTATTGTTATAAGAAGCAACCATCAATTCAGGGTACTAGAAAAAAAGCACATGCAACTGAAATAAGCTGGATAATGGAGAAGATATGCAAAATCAGATGAGGCAGAAGCAATCTCACACTACATGTGGAATACCTGGTTTTGATAATAATACACACTAGTCCAAACATAGTTTTTAGCTGTATTTTGGTTTTATATTTGGTTTTATATTTTACTGGTCAATGAAATCCTTAGAGCCCCTGCTCTTTGCTCTGTATTAATTATTCTCAGATACCACATGCAATGTTATTTTCTGCAGGTAAATCTCAGAAAAAACAACTAATAGGATATTCATAAAGGGAATGCAAAACAAGAAATTATATTAAGAAGAAAAACCAGAGATCTTGTGTAATTGTAATTTATTTGCTTAACCATTTCTGCACAGATAAACCATTGTCTTAATTCATTTTGGTAATAAAACCAGTATGAGTATAGCATTGACTTGCTTTTACTCTGAAGTTCACAGTTTTTTGGCACCCTAGAAACCCACTCTTTCTTATTTCATTATGCACTTTTCCTATTCACTTATACACAGAATCAACTTGAAAGCTCTTCCTGATGATTCAAATAGCAAACAAAACATTTTCTTCACAGAAGCTCAATTCTGCAAGATGCTGAGGTCATCTTGTAAAGCACTGGGTGACCTCGAATTCCACTGACTCAGGAAGATTGACGCAATGTGCACTCTAAAATCAGATCCATATTTTCTCGTACACCTAGTATCCATCAGTGTATATAAATAGATATGTACCACACACATATAATTATGTATTTTGTTATGTGTATGTATTTATATATATGTGTATATATATATATATAACGTCAGGTATGAAAAAACAGAATTTCACATTGTTGATGACATTTTGTTGTTCTGAAGCACCATAAGCAAAGGAGTCAAAGCACAGCGAGTCAAAAGTATCACTGATATAATACCATTTACTCGGCAATGGTTACACTGGGACTCTGTACAACACAATCTAACCTTATCTTGCTGAAACATTTGCTAAAACAAAATCATGTTTACAATTAGCAGAAGAGGCTTAAATTATGCACATTATACAGCCTTCTGCTTGCTAGGTGCTTTTACAGTGTTCTGGGTACTCTTATAAGCTGTCAGCAGCAAAAAAAGTAACAAAACTCCCTCAAAATATCAATTACTTTCTGCCTATACAATGGCACCCAGCTCCCTGCTCTCACACCTGACACTAGGCACCTCTTGTAACCTCTGTCCCTCCCTCTGAATAGCAAGGCCATGGACTTTACAGCATGTTCAGAGAAAAGCACGTGGATTCTGGCAGACCGGTGAGCTAGCAGCCCAAGGTCCACAGGATCCACACTCTTCCCTGGTTAACTATAAACACTTTCCCTCAAGATTTCTCTGGGATCTCTACAAATCTTTGTCACTCTGTCTTTCTCAGGTAAATTCCTGCCAAACCATTTACCACTTCATAGGGGAGTGGCAGAGCTGGTAGACAAGAAGGAAGCAGGACAAAGGAACTGCAAAGAGTGCTACCAGGAGCTATGAATTCAGTCTGCACCAGGCACTTTAAGAATAAGAAAATCTTCGTATCATTTTCAGTGGGGCTTGAACCTCTCTGTCTCTCAAAATCCATTTGGAAGAAATGCACACATCTATAACTTGTGTCATCAGCAGCTGTTCCTTCCTACTTCAGGTACATTTTTATGGATAATACATCACAGAGGTGACTATTTTTCTATTAAAGCTCATCATCCCAAATAAGATCTAGGTCCTGGACCCTGCCCCATGTTGGGGGGAACCCAGCAACAACATATGGCTGCCTTAGCTGCCTCTCTCACTTTCTGAAAAAAAGGAAAAAAAGAGGCTCTGACTGGGTTGCACCTACATCCTGGCAGATGCTGGCTGCTGGCCCAGCTTGTAAGGGCAATTTAGCATCCAAAGCATTTGTACGGGATTTAGAGCATGCACTAGACCCACTACCCTTCTGCCTCCCCAAGAACGGAGAGAGCTGACGGTGCCTTGACCCCACAGCTGAGGGCTGCTGGCACAGCCTCTGCAGCAGCCTGTCCTCTGCCGCTCTCCCCCACCCTGCCAATCCTGCCCCCCTCTTCGGCTTCTCCCGGGACAGAGATTACAACTGCTTCTAAACAGCTGACTCAGCTAACTTCTCCTTTGAACCTTTTCATCCAATATTGGCCCAGGTTCAAGTAAACAGTGTGTGCAGCAGGCTTTTGTCAGCATATCGCACTCTGACTGCAGAGGTCGGGTACCTGGGACATGAGCAGCTGAGCCAGCATGCTTGCAGGTCTGTTCCCGGGGCAAGTAGAGGCAACAGCCTCTTCCACCAGCACAGCTGCACTCAGGCAGGACATGAGATCAGGTCTGAAGTGCCTGTTTACAGGCACTTTGGGGTTGGTTCACGCTCCCAGAGAGGTTAGTGAGCATGTTCTAGTTGGCAGGGTGTCTGGCCATAAGCAAACGCTGCCCCGAACCTTGCTGGTCTAGGTGTACATTTTGCAATCGCAGTTGATGCATCAGACCGGAAATACAATTTCAAGGTTACTCAGATGCTGGGGTCATACCTAGCTGGGCAGCATCATTTTGAGGCTTTTGACCCTACAAAAACAAAGCCAGTTGCAGCACCATAAATTCATGCTACCACTACACAGTCTCTGCTTCCTTCAATCCACTGGCATTTACAGAATTTTTGGATTTCACTAGGTGCCTGGCTGTCCTGTGACTGCAGCTAAAAGCAGTATGGAAATATTGGTAGGTGAAACAGCATACCAGGTTGCTCTCTGAGAGTCAAGAGGGACTCAGCAGTATCTCTGAGACTGTAACCTTGCTGGCTTCAGATGAGCTACGTAACCTCACGGACAAAGCAAGGTGATCCCACTCTCTATGTTTACACTAAATCTATTGGGCATTTCCCTTAGATCCTTGATTAAGGATCTAAGCTTTTTTCCCTTTGCTCTGTAAAAGACTCAAGGGGCTAGCGGGTTAACTTTAATGGCATGAGTGATCCCACATGTTTGGGACCATATTGTACATGTGACTAGGGAACAGAATAATTTGTTTAATCAATGCATCAAGGTCCTTTGTTTGATTAAGCTTCTATTTGCCTCCAGGATGTTTTGCAGCAACAGTTTATCACGAAAAATTGAGCAATGTGTTCTGCAGTTCCCATGAGTATTCAAGTTATCCTTTGGCATACTGGACACTGCAGTGTCCCAGAGTGCATGTGAGAAGCAGAGCTTGAGTTAAGTGAAATACCTCTGTCCAGCTCCAGTTTCTACTGCCTTAAACACCTTGACGCAGGCAAGAGAGGCCACAGTGCCTCCTCGCCAGCTGGCATGGGGTGGCGCAGAGAAGCCCGGCTGGGGTGCCAGGGAGCCGCGCGCGAGGAGTTAACGGAGGGGAAGGCAGGAGGGGCCACCCTGCAACAAAGAGGTGGGAAGCAGAACTAGCCTGTGTGCCCCAGGGGTTGAGCAATTACATTTGGCAGTGCTCTTCTGAGGCGGCTTTTTTTCTTGCTGCCCTGGGAATACAGTAAGAGCTGCCTGTTAGGAAAATATCAGATAAGAATTCCATGTAATTTCCAGCCCCTGAACAAGTGAACAACCTAAGATAAGTGTTTCCTCAGGCTTATGTTTGATTTCTGTGGAAATCCATATGTGCTTAAAGGCCACCCACGTCACACCAGTGGATACCTGTTAAGCTGATATTTTGTATGAAAGCAAAGGGATAAATTCTTCATTTCATACATGGGGTGTGAGTATAAAAGAAGCCTCTCTGCACATGCAGAAGAGGTTGCAGCTGGCTGCTGTGCACACACCTACAGTCTGGGTGGGTCAGACAGGCCAGCACAGCCACCAGCTACGCTCACCAGCCCCTCAAACTCCTCTCTTCCCCGCTGCTTATACTATGTCTTTCTTGCAATCGGCTGCCATCTGACCGAGAAGGACCTGGAGGGGTGGGAGTAGCCCCACCACCGGGAGAGCAGGATGGCAGCAGGACTCACTGTGCCCCTTATCTAACTCTGTCTCTTCCCAGCCCTCAGGCACAATTCACCTACTTAAACACATGCCGCGTCCACACTCACATCTACCATGGCACAGCACAGCATGCAGCATAGAAAGAGCAGCTACTTCTAAGATTATGCTAAGCTAAGCTCACTCTTAGCAGTGTGCTAAGCTACACCTATCGAGTCTTTGCTGCCCGCACCAGGCTGCACCAGGGCTCTGGACCCACCAGGATATGTCTGAGGCTGGTGCCGGGGCAAGCTCGGCAGACTGGCTTGCTTTCCTGTTTTTCAAGTCTAGGTCCTCCTGGGGCAGACTCACTATATCCATGTTGTGGACCTTGCAGCAGAGTCTCCTTGGATTCCTTGCCAAGGACATTTAACTGGTTTGCTCCAGGCTGGGACCTAGGAAGAAACTAATATGGATGAAGTACAGAGAATGAGGGGGATGGAGYGAAACTGGGACCGAATGAATTTGACAGGACCTGTAGTGATATGTCCATACTAATTCCAGTTCTCCACTGGAATAACTAATTCACCTGGTTTCTGGACCCTGCTGATGTGGCCATAATGGTTTTGGGAAGCTTAGGCAGTTCTGCAGTAAGTTTTACATTGAAATATGACAATGGTTTGCATTGTACAGAAATTGGACACGTTCCAGGCATGTTACTTCAGCCTGTTCCCTGGCCAGCTGCAGTCTCCTCTTTCCTAGGTTTGAGGAGAGGGTCCAGCATCTTTAGAAAAATTCCTTTTCAACCTGGGTTGTTCAGATACTTCCACATTTTGAGTTCTAGTACATCAAAAAATTAAATTTTATTACTCATTGTTTTTATTTTTGTATATCATTCTGTATAATTGTTTATTAAATAAATTGTTAAAAATTCAGTTGTTTTAATTATTTTTAATTGGCTTAATTGTAAACCTTTTGTCCTAAAAACAATTTCATGTGCTGAAGGAGTTATTGGAGGAGGCAGGAAAAGTGGAGATTCTCGCCTCTCGGAGGGTTTGTTAACATGTAGTTTTAATATAAAGTCCTGGTTTTGAAGATCAAGTAACATATACAAACAAAAGACAGCTTCATTATTGCCCACTACTCTTCATTACAGAGAAACATGCATTCACTCAGTGCCCTCCTGTTAGCTAAGAAATAACATCTTAGTCTACATAACAAAGTGCAAATGAGCCCGTCCATATTTTTCTATACAGAAGCTGGAAGTAACATAGCAACACAGCTCCTCGCGTTACACCCTTACCTGAAGAGACCAGTCCATACAGGTGACTACACGATGCTTCGACCAGTGCTCATCATAAAACTGACGATTAAAGGAAAGGTTGGCTCCTGCCTGAACATCTCTATATGGAGTTAAACAACAAAGTTATACTTTTAAAACAACGAGGATTCAAATGCAGTGACAACCAATGTAAAGGTTTCTGGCTACTCTTTCTCAAATCCCTGCCCAGCCAGGGAAGTTTGCCACCTTGACTGAATTCCTCTGATTGACTTTCTTGCTGGGGTAAYGATTTTGCATCAAGGAACAAATTTTAAGTGTTTCAGGAAAACAGAGTTTTTAATTTCTCACTGCCTTCCTGAATCTTTTCTGGCTGACTTTTCCAGAACGCCCTGGGACACCCCTGTCACCTGAAACCTGGCCCTGGCATTCAGCTCCCCCTTTCCCACATCTTCAAATCCAGCCTATATCCAAATCTCCCTTATTTTTTCCTCCTGAACTGATGAAGTCAGAGCACCTCCAACCCAACCACGCGGATGGCTGGTGCTTTCCGGCACCGTTCAGATCGGCTGAAGTTCAGTGCTGGCCGGCTGCCGGCACAGCACCCAGGGGTGAGGTGCCAGAGCGAGCTCCAGCAGCACAAGTGCCCCCCAGCCACTGCTTTGCCGCGAGGCTTCGGCGGATACACGGCTGCTGAAACCTCAGCACTTCCTCTCATACTAACGAGTACTCCCCCATCACTTGCTGAATGTGCAACCTGTCACCCCTCATCTTATGTGCTGAGATTGCAAACACTTTGAGAGATCATCATTTTCATCCTTGTCTATATAGTGCGTAGCACAGGAGGACTGATCATGGACCTGAGGCAATACTATAACATAAACCACAGTAATTTGAATTTGTAAAAATATCGTGATATAAACACACAGACATACACTGCTGGAACAAACACATACACATATACACATACCTGTGCACGTGCACACACACAGACAAATATATATTCATATATTTCAATTATTAATATTTTTCTTCTGAATTTGAAATTTCACCAGAACATTGAACCAAAATATTAAACCATCTGCATAATAATTTAAAGGAAAAAACTCAGAGCAACAAAGCATGAAGCTATTTTACAAAATAATTTAGGATAACAAAGTGACACAGGCCTTCAAGAGGAGGCTTTAACCTTTTCTTAATTATAAAAAAAGTTTTGGTTAGTTTCAAAATTAAGTTTTCCTAGCATGGGAATTTGTTCTTAAAGATTATTTTACAAAAGCCAAAAAAAACCCCAAAAACTGACCCATCTTTCTCTTCTACATCTCTGCCACTGTAGTCGAAGAATATGTCTGAATCTTCAGCCAAAGCTCGCTCAATTACACGTATCGTCCGGTCAAAAAATATCAGGAATTCTTCCGAATGGAGAACTTGCTGTTTTTCTTCTTCTGTCAGTTCTCTAGGAGGAGCTTGGAAAATGAAAAGATATAGTTAAAAAAGTATGACATTTTACCCCTTTCCAAATGAATCAACATCTTTAGCAAGAGTTTCTTTTGACATGAAAGCTTGCTGTAGTACTGACAGGACAAAAACCAAAGCTTTGCTTTTACAATCAGGACTAAGAATTTTTTAATATATCTAAATATACTCCTGTATATTCCTACTTACATAGAGGAGATCCTATATCTTATATATTTATTATTCTGAAATGGAAAATACTTAAAATGCAGAATTAAATAAACCCAGTGTTCCTATTTCAGGAAATAGTTCTGACTGACATTTAGGCAATACCTAACTTGAAAACGTAGAACACTTATATAACAGGGGACCTGTTTAAAAGCAGATAACTTTTAAAAAAATGCCTATGATAAAATAATCTTCTTAACTTATACTACAGTTCTTTGTATGAAAGGGCTCCCAGATGCTGCCTCACATAATCTCTCCCTCCGCTTCATCCAATTTCTTGGCGTCACGGGCAAATTTTGTCTTTGTTTTAGAGCTTGTGTGAGCAAACGGAGTAAATAGCCAATGGTCCCCTCTCAGGGAGCAGAAGCGAAAGCCCCACAAAAAGCCAGCGCTTTACTCCTGGCAGGGGAATGCCACGAGGCCGAGTGGCAGCGGCAGCGGCACGGCCCCCGCGGTCGCTGCCCACCCCTACCGCCTCCTCCGCCCGCAGCGCGCCTCCAGGACGGGCCGCGTTCGGAAAGCGCCGCCTCCACAGGATGCACCAGGGTCGCTGCTCCAGCGGTGCGACGAGCTGGTAGTACACTGCAACTAAAATGCGAGCATCGCAGGGGACGGAAACTGGGGCATCGTTATTACTATACATCCATCATGCCTTTGCCCACGTGTGATTTTAAATAATCATTATTCTAGTTATATTTCATATTTACTCATATTTCAGAAAACACCATCAGTATCTTTAAAGTTATGCCACACTAACCTTGCAACTATGTTAAATTCACAGCTTGAAAAGCCCTATTGACATCGCAGGAATTACGCTAACAGGGAATTTTGTTCCAAATTTATAATTAGACATACAAACAATGCATCATAAACAGACAGACAGGTTTATTGCAAAATTACGGAGACCTGTACTTACAGTTTAATTGTCAATCAAACGTCTCCAGTATTGGGCCTTCTACTACAGATTTGAGATTTTTACTTTTGAAAATGACCTTGCAGTCTTTCTATGCCACATTGGGTAAAAATAGCATCAGCCAAAAAAGATAATTCAGCATTGTGCCTCTGAGAACACCCAAGAATATATTAAAGTTTAACTCCAAACCGTGTCATATCTTAATGCCTAATGAAATGCAGAGTGGCACAGTTTAAAGTTGCAGTTTAAAATTATTTTCCAGTCACTGTGCTATGCCGCACCGGCTGCTTCTTTCAGATATCAGAACGATGCAGCACCATCTGATTTTCCTGTGGTTTACACTAGACTTTGGAGCAGAGGCAGGAACGCACGTTTGCCGTCTAGCACCCATGTCCAATTTTACCACGCACCCAGGGGCGAGGAGAGATTCAAAGCTCAGCAACAGGCAGGAGCATTTGTCTGGCCAGCATTACTGCAGTACTTGGCTCCCCCAATTTTCAGGTTACTTACTTTTAGGGTGCTCCCTGTGGTAGGGAGAGGCTGTTATCACCTTGCATAGATTTGCCTAAACCAGTCAAAGCTTTAGCTCTAAAAGACAAAATCTCTGCACCACACCTGGTCTGAATATAGAGGGTAGGAAAAATGCAAAGGATGGAGGCCCAATTTGGGCCTCAGGAGATGAAGCAGCTAAGAAGTTGGAAACTTTAGCCTTTGATGATCTCCTATGGTCCTGGCCCTATGCCTCCTACCTCTGGGTTAGTGGTCCCTGTGGAGCTCCACACATCCAGAGAACATCTACATCCCCCTGCACGGCCCCACTGTGTTGCAGAGCAACAATTACCAAGGCAGGAGCACAATTTGCCTCTAAGTGCTTTAGACAGAAGCAACGCATGTGAAAAAAAAAAGAATGACTAGCAAAAAGTACAGGTTGACCTATTGCAGCATCCACTACTGAATAGTAATTGGCACTAAGTGAACTCATCTGGCAAGGAAGCCTGTAATGAGGCAACATCCCACTGTCACCACTAAAGCATCGCTTTCCGAGAACCAAAGACAACAAGCATGACAATGCAGCAAAACAGCATAAAAGGGGAGAAAATAGCTGCAAAGGCAACTGGAAAACTCATTTTAAACTGCTCCAAATGGTAAAAATTATTTGCTAAATCAAATCCTCTCTGCAGCTTGGAAATATAAATTTATTACTTGGGCATTCGCCAACTATAACTGGCAAAGAAAATACAACCAAAAATCAATAGAAGAGGGAAAGGCAAAAAATAAACAGCTTGGGAGCTCTGGAGGGTTCACAAGCAATGGAGACACAAATGATTGCAGCTCTACCTCAGCAAAATCTCTCTTGCAGTTAGCAACGATCTGTGGGAGGCCAGCAGTCTATTAAACCCTCCTTGGCATCAGAAACACCTTGGCTAAAGTTTGTAGGGCATAAATCAGCTTACCTCATTCATCTGACTGACACACCAGATGCCCCCTGGCGATACTAAGCTTCATATTTTAAACTTATTTTCTTCTTTCATTCGGCTGCCTCTGAAGTTTTATTTGAGGCAATCTCTTCTTACAAGAATGTTAACATCATTACTTTTCCCAGTGTAAAACATTTCTGTAACTACTGCAAATACATGAAGTATAAGCAAAAAAACAAAACAGACAAGCTTGTTCTTTCAAATATGAAGATTTTCTAACCATTTATCTTTCAGAGCCACCTCCATTTTCCCCTTGTTCTTTTTCCCTTTCTGTCCATTACCTTGAATAAAATAAAAAGACTCTATGCAATTTTCTGCAATATTTCTTCCTATCTGGAAGCTTACAGTTACTTTGATCTCAGCTTTCAACAGACACAGACTCTACAGACACTCTTCAAGGAAAACTAGGAGAAACATAAGTAGCTGAACAAAGTGGTTTTTTTTTGTTTTGTTACAGAGACCTATGTGATGTGACAATATCTTCAGATGTTCTATTTAAGAATACAGTATTTGGCTTCAAATATGTGCTTTACCTGGAATAAAAAACAAACAAACCACGTCTAACCTTCCACGTCTAACAAAACCTAACATGATGCTTGGCTTACCCATGCTACAAGCTATGTGCTTATTTCCTCAAATGAACATAAAACGAAAGCTACAGAAAAGTAAGACTTTGCTCTTGCTTATACACCGCAGCTTTGTAATGAGCTATCGTGTCTGCATTCTGCTTCATGGCCGGAGGAGTAAGACCTGCTGAACTGCTCCCCGGCCCTGCACAGCTAGCTGCTCACACATCCTCCAGGTGCCTGGTTAGGCAGCAAAGGGACCCACGCTGCAGCCTCCATGCGACCGCTGAGCCCTGCCTGCTCGTAGCAGGGCCACTGGGAAGCCAATGTAACCAGGGACTCACCGTAACTCAGCCCGTAGCCCCGAGCACACTCGTCCTGGTGTCTCTGGAGTTACGAGGTCAACAACATATATCACAGAAGCTTTGTACACAGTTTAATGTATAATATTACACAAAATAAAATAGAATTTACATTTAAAATTAAAATACTGTACAGTTATATATGCACAGAGGACACTGCAGAGGAAGAACATCTGAGGTGTTTCCGAAATGAAAGATATTCTACACTTTTGCATGATCAAAGAGGTCTAGAATAAGTAACAAAACCTCACCATGACATGAAGACAACAGATTTATTCAACCCTTATTTATGAAAAATAAGGGCATTTTATTATTTTACAAGTGATTTAACATGATCCTCAGAAATATCATCTTTCACATCAGGTCCTTAGCCCACAAATTTCCTTGGACAAAACAGAAAAAAAATACTTTGATCTAAAAAAAAAGTCCATGGACAGTTAATAACTAGAGATAAAAAATGCTTCAGTCTTGTCCTTATCTGACACAAGACTGTAGTAAATGTAATGTAATACAAATAATTGTGATGACAGTACAGGATTAAGTCTACGAATATTTAAATACTAGGATTCAAGTCTTCTCCTGAGGGAGTCAAAAAGATATTTAACAAACAGAGAAAGACCCATATTTAAATAAGTATAATAAGTATAATAGAGTATAAAAATATTCTCCCAGAACTTAAGCAATTGTACAAAACTGACAAAGTAAGTGAAGTACATTAAAGGCAAAAAAGAAAAAACAGAAATAATAAATGAATGAAAGAATGAACAAACTAATAAAAACAATAAAGCAGGAAGCAGCCTTGTTATGAGCACAGAGATATAATGAGAGGCAGAAKGAGATTAGTATAAACCTTTTAAGAGTGGTATTATTTCTTTTAGTGTGCATTTAAAATCATGTAAACCTCAGATGTGCTGACTACTGAGTACAGTAGAAATGGCTGCGTGAGAACAGCAAGGTGCTGAGCCGCCCTCAGCAGCTCTGGTCCCTGTACCCTGACAGCCTGTGATCCTCTTGCTTTTCTTGCACTTCTCACTTTCATGTCAATCTTGATATATGCCATACGCTTGCATATCTTGGTTGTGYTGGGTTTAAAATGCAAGTCCCTGCATGACACAATTGCTAGACATAGAAATGGAGATTTTGAAGTGCATTTAGGAGGATTCAGTGCCTTAAATGCAAGCTCTGCAAGGCAGGGGCTATTTTCCCTAGGCGGACACCCCGCAGCAGATACAGCTTCTCTAATGGGGGCTGAAGGAACATCCCCGGAGTATGGCTAAACTGCGGTGACAGGATATATTGGCACATCTGAGCTAACTTTGGTCCAGGCAGCTGTGGTATCAACAGCCATGAAACTGTGGCATTACAGATTCTCTGGCAAATACACATAAGATCGCAGGGGCAAACCCGGCAACCTGTTTTGTTGCAGCTTCACACAGCTGTCGCGGCTTTGTTGCGGCATTACTGATCCTTGAGCTGGCTCGAGCTCTGCTCTCTGCCCCCACAGCCTGCACAGCACACAGGTCCAGGGCGAGAGGTGGGTGCCCAGCTCTTTAAAGCTGTGGAGCCCAGGCGGCCTCATCACAGCCTTTTATGCAAGTTTCTGTGGATATAGCTACAGCTTTACGTAAATGCAGATCGGGGCCCACTTTCAAGACCCAGTCCATCCTGCTGTTCATGTGGTTTGCCCTGACACAAAGAGGTGCCTTAGTTGGAGCTCCAGAGCTCTCTGGCGGTGGAAAGCCCCATCCCACTTGATGCCACAGTATGGGACCAACCACCTGTTTACGTGGTCAGGAGAGGCTGGGAAAAGCCAGGGCCGAGCCCAGTTAACCAGCAGATATCCCACGCTTGGCTCTTCCAAGCACAGCGTGGAGACCGTGGGTCCCACATACAGGTGACAACAGGCAACCACATGGAAGAAACAAACATGGGTCCCGAGGCTTAAAACTGCTCTTCAGTCAGGTCTTCACCACCCACTCCAGGAATAGTTTTGGGGGCTAGAGCTGCTGCTCTGCCCTTAGTGCTTCGTGGGTGCCAAAGTGCTGCAAGAGGTGCTGTGCCAGGCAGGCTGCTGCATTGCAGGTGCACTTTGTGCTCTGTGGTGACTTTGAGACCAGTCCAACACAAGGTTCACAGCCTGCAAAAGGCTGTGCCTGCTGAATAAGCTCACCAAACCCAGCAGTGCAACTCTGGGGTATGTGGGAGGAAAACAAGGAAATTAAGCATGCAATAAATGTCTGTAGAATTAAATTGGAATATCTATAAACCATGGAGAAAAAAAAAATCACATTTCCTCTTAAAATACCATTATAAAAATAGAGCAATCCTGTCCTGTTGGCTTTGGGGAGAGGGAGACTGAACAGGCTGGATCCAGTCTTTATTCTTCATACTGACCTATTTTTGAGTTATACTCATGAAAAAATTGTCTGCCTCTCTCTCCCCACACTTCTCTCTCCCATGTTTTTTTTTTACACTCCTATAACTCAAAAAAGACCAAGCTGATTTTTTTTAATCTGTTAAAAAATGTGCTCCCTGAGCTGAAACCAAATTTCAGCCCAGAGCAAATTTTTATGGCTGGGTTATAAATCCCTGAAAAACAGGATTCATAATGGAAGTGCTGACACAGCCTTAACTACTATATAGCAGTGTGAATGGCGCCACTATAATATCTATTAGAGATTCTTTAAAAAGTTTGCAAAATATTGTCTTGCCTTGCAGAGAAAAAGAAGCCAGAGTACTTAATGCCAACATAAACATGCTTTTAACCCATTATGTGCTAATTTGCAGAAAAGCTATTAATTCTGAGTCGGCGCACAGAGTGCAGCACCGACAGGAAATGTTCTTCTAGACTCCTGTTGACTTGTAACATGGTTTTAATCACTTCCATGAAACACAAACGATGGCTTCAAACTCTGAATGTTGCTCAGAACATGAGAAGGGTGATTACAAAAGAGAGGCAAACAGGACTGTTGGCAAAAGGGCTAAAGCCAACAGGGAGAGAACGACACCAAACGATGAAAATGCGATTCCGTTCTCTGTCAATTTGGGGACAATTGCTTCATTTGATTCACAGCATTTAATGCCAGTCATTAGCACGCTGCTATTTTATCTATTTCACAACACATACTACAGGTCAAGTTCACTCTCTATCAGGAATGAATGCATTTTCTTCTTTCTTGAACCCAGTAAAGCATTAGCACCTTACAAAGCTGGTTCTGCTAAAACAAGCTGTGCCTTGCTTTTACATTCTGCAGTCTGTGTGTCAGAGAGACTAGGGCTAAACTAATCCAGTTGAGCTACTGCTCCTGTGAGGTCTGCTAGGCAAGGAAGGGAAGCACTTCCCCTAGACTAAACTACAACAAAGAAATAGGAGATGTTGGTGATGGCACTTGGTCAGCAAAGCACGTAAAAGGCTCTCATGAAAGCTCATGAAAAACTAAAATAAACTGGTTTAGGATTGTATTTAGGTTTTTTCTTCTTCTCTTCATACAAGAATGTCTGCTTTTTCCCCAGGTATAAATGCTAGCATTACTTTTATATGGAAATAAATGGGGAAGGGATCAATTGTAAGCTGAATATTATAGGAACATTCAGCAACTCAGGACAGTGCATAAGTGCAGTGATATCAATTTTTATGGCTTCTCTGTGTTAGGCCCAGTGACTGCTGGAGCCCATATCTAAGTTGACCCCACAGTTTTGGGAGAGAGGACCATTTTTAGGAAAAACTCAGTTTTCATTGCTGCTGCATCCCTCGCTCATGTCTTCAATTCTGCCATCGCTGCTTCTTGTGCTCAGCACAGAGCAGCAGTGACAGGGCCGCAGGAGAAGCAGCGGCCGGAGGAGTGGTAGTTGCGGAGGTCATGCCAGTGCAGCAGCAGGAGCAGCACCAAAGGAGGCAGCACCACGTTAGGGGCTTGTAGGGAATGGGGAGCGAGAGCCCTGTTCTGTGTGCCTACAAGGACCAAACGAACAACAGGCACCACAGCATTTAAGGCACAGGCGATTTCTATGATGATCTATTTCCACAATGATTTCTATGATGAAGGAAAAAAGATCAATTTCTAATCAGAACAGTATGGCTAGTATTGGAACTCACTTCAGCGTATGAGGATAGCGGATGTGGTCACAACTCAGCAGACTCAGATTTTTCTGGCATTGACGTAAATCATGCCAGGCTCCCTTAGATGAGAAAGGAGCAGCATCCACTGCTGAATCCACAGATAATGCTTTCATGGACTTGTCGGTGAAATGACTCCATATTTTTCCCATAGTGAAACTATGTTGTGAAAAGCAAGTCAAAGCCACGGAATTATTCTGATAATGATCACGGCAGCAGGAAGTGACTGAGGCCCTACCTGAGGAGGTAAGTTACCTTTCAAGAGGGTAAAAAGCATTGTTAGTAATCCTGGCAATACAGAGCTAAGAAATACTGGATGAGAAACGCATTTCCTCTCACATTGGAGTTGCTGATATTTCAGCTTTATTCCCCCATTTCACACAGAAGTGAATGCTGACTGGTCAAAGTGATACACCAGAATAGCCAATAACCTAGTAAATTCCCAAAGATGAGGAAGATCAAAATTCATATCCCTGTTCTAATTTTGAAAACTAGAACTGAGAGAAGTAAATGAGACGCACCCAGAATATCTAGTGCTTTCAATGCTTCACATTCTCACCTGACATGCACCAGCTTGACATAAGTCCCATATCTGCACCAGAAAGAGCTAGAAGCCTGAATCTTTGTCTCTCATAACACATGAGACTGTCTCAATCCAGAGAAATGGAAAAAAGGACTAGAACTGCCTGGCTTCAGTTTTGACCTTAAATTCCCTGGTGGGGGCTTCCACAAAAGGTTTTGATTTTGACAGCCTACATTTTCCAGTGAAATGGTTTTCTGCTGGAAGATTCCTAACCACCGCTAGGTTTAAGTCTGCCCTTCTCAAACAGACCGACAGCTATGGGCTCTAAGTACCTTTGAAGATCAACCAACTTTATGGTGCTGCTGGAATGCTTGGCATTCACATTTTAAATCTTTCACTTAACTAGGCCATTTAAGCCTGAGGACAAGTAAGCACCAGTCCTGGAATCCAAGAATCCCTACTCTGGTCCCCAAATTACAAGGCCATGTTCCTTCTTCTAGACAGCCAAACTCCTGTGCCTTTCACAAGCTTCTCAGGCCTACTGGCTGGGTCACTGGGATACAGTTTGCTGCTTTTATGCCATTCATGTAGATCAGTAGAACTTGTGATTCTTTCCATTTTTCACTGTTCTCAATAATGGAATCTACTTATGAGAACAACTACTTACAGGACTGAGTCCTTTAAAACTGTAACAAAATCCTTTTTATTTTTTAAAGTACCTTCTTTCACTTCCTGCTTCTGGTCTTGATTTTCCATCTCCAAGTCATCCTGTGCTTTTGGTTCCACCATCTCTTCATCATCTTCATCCTCTAAAAAAAGAAATAAAGAGTTGTGAGATTCTCCTCTTTAAGGGGAAGGGAAATAGTGTACCATCTTTACAGTTATAATCTGGTAGTAAAGACAGGTGGAACAAAGTTAACGACAAACGAAAATGTCTACATTTATACTCAAAATGTACCTCTCAGAAATTACCCCCAGACTGCAAGATAATATACTAACACAGGGCACCGGCCACTTGTGCTCCCTGTGGCAACTTCCCATCTCAGATGTCATCTGATTGTCTCCCTGACCTTGGAGATGACTTCTTGGATGGCATAAGAACAGATGCAAACATGTTTCAGCCTGGCAGCAATTCCACAGTTAGGACACCTGTTATCCAGACACCTCATTTCCAATTCAATTCTCACCAGATTAATTTGTCTTTTGACCTACAGGAAGGGGTTAAATAGAAGACTGACCTCAGGTCAGATGCCACTAGCAAGCAAACAAGCATGATACAGTTCTGAAAAGTCATCACCATCAACTGGGGGAACACAGCAACCAAAAGTGGCATTTGGAGCTTAAGAACCATTCTTGCATTAATATGAATTTAATGAACACTAAAATTTGACACATGTCAGTTACTACTGCCAGATGTTTTAATGACCTTTCCTGACCTATGCAAATGCCTCTCTCCTTTTCCCTCTCTCCCCACATTCACATGTTCTCATTTTATTCAGAAGGGCAAACTACTCATTCTTTTCCTTTATGTTCATCTGGAGTTACAAGGTTTCTGATTGTCAGGACCAAAACATAATATATTAGAGATGAAAAACAGTGTTGCACCAAAAAGGCTCAAAAAACTACCTAAACCTCATTACTTGGGTCAACTGTCTTGTTCCCAACTGGAGCAACATGATTCATTCTTCAATGCCCAGGGCCTGCACACAACACACACCCATGAGAGGGTGGGAATGTACAGTCTTCTAGATTCAGTGAACTACAAAGACTGWAAATAGACCTGATCCTAAAAATTAAAGTAGTAATTAAAATGCAGTAATTAAAAAATAGGATAAACAAGTCCTTGGACTATGTACATATTATTTTTCAAGGATTGTGGAGCAAAGACATACCATCAAGGCATAGCAAGCACGACCAGTGCATTGGGTCTGTCTGTTGCATGAAAGCRCACGTGTCTTCCTGACCCAGAGCACTTGGCAAAACGTTGCAGCTCCTCTGGGGTTTTCTGAGCAATCTGCATATTACCATATGGTTCCTCATGACATGGCACTTCTCCAGGCATGCTAACTGCTTCTCTGACCTGACAACATGCCCCTTACACTTTGCAGTTGTGGTGCTTGGCAATTCTAACACTACTGAGTTAACAGTAGGCCTGGAAGCAGGAAGGGGGCAACATGACATGCTTCTCAAACTGCTCGGCTACTGTCACCTTCTCCTACAAAGGCTGGCTACAATCATGCCTGGCTTCTTACGGAGATGTTGGTGCTGACAGGTTGCTTTCAGCCAACAGTAACACACAGCTGCATTTTGTTTTCAATAGCCTAATAGGCACCATACTATTCCCACCACTTTGCCTACCCCAGAACTTCTCCCAGATGCCCGCAGAGCGCTTGTTCCTAGCTGACATCACAGCTGCTGAGTATGGCTTAGCCACATGCTGTAAGGAACTGCTCAGCATAGACAGGTAGGCTTTTTCCTCTTGGAAAAAGAGAAAATCTTGGCATAAGATTTGCCGTCACTCCCCCTACTGCTAGTGACTGCAGTGAGAAAAGGAGGGAAAGCTCCTGGCCTTCAGCGGGGAGAGATAACTGTGTGCTCCCCAGGCTGTGAAGGGGGCAGGAACCGAGAATAGAAGGGGAGGTATTTCCAGTATTAAAAGCAATGCTTATGAATGCTACCCCTTCATCGGGGATCTGTTGGACCATGAAAGGAATCAGTTACTCATTACCCTTTATTTTCATTGGAAGAGCTTTTAGAGAGCAACTCAGAGCACATAAGTTAGGCAGGGTAAATCTGCTCTATCTGCTGGCTGAAAGGCAGATAGTATCCAGCATAGTCAGCAGAGAGAGTCAGTAAGAAAAGCCCACCTGTTAACCATGCATAGGAAGGATAAAAAAGACCCATGTCATCAGCTTGTGGTGCATAGTGGAGATGGGAATGTATACAAGATATGAGCTAATCCCCATCCTGAAGGTACTGTTGAGAGGGCAGAGAGACACTCCCAGTTGCAAAGAAGAGATCAGAAGTGGGAGAAGAGAGAGGAGTGACCGGAGACAGGAGCAGTAGGGGAGTGAATGCTTTGCTAGCCTCAGGTACATATGCACGCACAGATAGGACCACAACTGTGTACAGACATAAGCACACAGACACACTTATGGGAGATATGTAATGAAGCCAACTCCCACAAGAGTTTTGTGCATCTGGCATTACAAGTTTTTGTTCCCTAGAGCACAAGTTCTTGGAGCCAGCTGTTTACATACGGATTTCAGCTTCCATTTTTAACCTGTTTCCAACCTGTCTGCTCATGGAGAAAAGTTTCAAAAGGTGAATGGTTCGAGAAAAGCGGCAGAAAGCAAACAAAAAATAAGCCAATATTTAAAATATTGTGATTTCTAAGGCAGCTTGCTAAGTTTTTAGTGCTTGACTTGTAATTTGCTAATGGATAGGGACAACATACCAAATGTGGAACCTGAGATTTAGTAGGATGTTTTCGGACTGAAGTGAACCAAACTGATTCCTGTCCCCTAGAAGTCCTTGATCCCCCTGATTTAGGGTGCCAAACTGCTTGCCTGTCTATTGCTATTCCTGCTTCTAAAGCAGTGAAGGAATGGCTGTGGCACAGCTGGAGCAGGGGGGTGTACTGATACTGCAGCACTAAGGTAGATCTTCTCTGCTTCCCTTCCTTCCCCTTCTGGGAACAATCAAAACTAAGTTTCCCTGGATTTCTCTAGATTTAATTGGAGCAGGAAAAATAAGTAAAGGTTATTACAACACAAGCCATGCCTTCTTCTGTGGGCACATACACTGATATGTTAGTTTTACTGGGAAGGTAGTACAAGAGCTTGTAGTAGATTAGATACAGTTCAGATGTCCTTGTATATTTACAGAGAAATGTATATACATACACAGAATAACTCAGCTAAAAATGATATGGTTGTGAGCCAAGTGCTAAAATGTTAGCAAATGCCAGAATTTGGATTGCCTGGGCACGATTAGTGCCTTCCCCCTCCCCATGTACAAGCAGGATGACATCATGCTGGAATTTCCTCCCTTTTGAGTGCTTGGCCTCATTTTCTGGGTGCTCAACAAGAGACACCTGGGGCCTGAAATGCAGAAGTGTGGAGAGTTGAAATCAACTGGGCCTGTGCTTGGAGTGGAGAAAGCGCTATAGAAATGCTAAGCATGCTAAAGCTCCCAAATCTCTCACATTCAACTTCTAATAGTTGTCATTCTGACATTTTGCCCTTTCTCTCCCTGTGCCCCAGTACTTTTGCATGAATACAATAATCGTATGAAGATAATAATATTCTCACACTGCACAGAACTGTTGCAAAAATACACTCATTAGGATTTGGGGCATATTCAGATGTTGTCATGGGAGCTTGTGAAGTGATTAATGTTTTTTGTTTTCAGAGTAACACTTGGACCATGTGCACGAACGTAAGGTCTAAGGCCAGGACAACAAAAGGCAGAGAATAAAAACCAGAAGGGTTAAAAACTGACTCCCCTTTGACGGGCTGAAACAAGAATCCAGTGAGGAAAAAAGAAAAGTTATCATGTAATTAAAACTGTACCATCATGCATATTCAAAAGAGCTAATTAAGGATGCCCAGGAAACCTGCATTCTGGAACATCCAATTCTGCTTGGCTTTGCAACCTGAATGTTTATTTGCCATAGTTCTTTTCGATATTATGCATTATTTATTTTTGATGAACGCACACTTGCACATGCTCATAATACACCCATGTGTGATTGTGTATAAGTACGGTTATGCATTTGTATGTTTGACTGCGCATACACATAAGTTACAAAATAACGGGAATACTTCAGCATCCATTTCCCTGTATTTTACTTAACATGAAAAAGATAACATTAATTGCACACTTACTGGAAAATCTATGAATGTCTACACGGTTATTTGCTTCCACATATGCCTACTCAGACCGGATATGGCACAGCTGTAATTGTGACGGAGATTAAGGCAGTTCTGTAGTTCCTGAACACAAATTGCCTTTCCCATTTAAGAACATATCTGACATTGGGAAGTTTAGAGAAATAACTTTTTAGCTGCTTACATAGCAGTAGTGAGAGTCTTGTAGTCACACTTTGGCAAACACAGAGTAGCTACTAACACCAGTAGTGTTACAGCCTGTTCAGAAGATCTAACTCAAACCCCAAATGTCTATTAAATGAACCACATGAAAAAGAGCCAGTAATGAAGAAGTGTATAGCTGCAGTGTAACACTTATCCTTTGCAGATCTCAAAGGAGTTTGCAAGGAGGCCAGTTTTATTATCCCCACTGTACATGCAGAAGCTGACACACAGACCCACTCACTGCAGAGCGCTCAGCAGGCCAGTGGCAGTGCGGGGAATAGAGGGTTGACTTCAGAGTTTCGATCTAGCGTTCTGCCCACCTGGCCACCCTGCCTTTCACTGCAAATAAACTCTTCATCTGTGGAAATGACCTTTAAATGCTTAGGTTAAACAAGATGCTGAAGTTGGTGGAGCCATATGTGGGATTAATAGAGATTGACATAGCTGGTCCAAACACTGTTTCTTCCTAACTCAGAGCTTGATGGCTTTGTGGGCTCTAGGAGGTGGCCAATTAGCCCTGACAGTGCTGTGTTTAACGTGATCAAGTAAAAGCAGAGCAATTGTTTTCAACTTGTATTTGGCTTTGAAGATTCCTGTTTTTGTTCCAGACCAGAAGAAGGTCTTGTGTGTCCAAAAGCTTGCCTGTTTTTTCCAACTATAGAAGTCACCCTAATAAAACAGTATGAGCTCTCCCTACAAACCTAGCTTTGTTTAAGCTGTACATAAACTACTAATTTTCGAATGCTGCCCAACTATTAGCTCCAATGAGCCTGCTCTGTGCCTGGCCTTTGCCTTGGCCTCCACAAGGAGGGATCACCATTTTGCAATCACAATAAATGGAGGGAAAGCCCTGTAAACATGCAGCTAACCCTCTGGCACCTGCAGAGGAAATGTCCAGATGTGTTGAATTGCACCAAATGTCCACACAGTGCACAGAATTATAGATGATCTCAAAGAGTCAGACCCCACATTTTTAGACAGCTGGACTATTTATTATCTGCTTGGACTTTCCAGGTTTTTAAATCACTGTATTTATTTTTACAGCATGTAAAAACATACTAGGCACATTTAGGACAAAATAGAAGACAATATTCCTGGCTCAGATAATTTCTAATGTCATTTGAGCAAAACGAAATTACATCTGAGAAGACTGCACAGGACACTGGCTCAGGTTTTTAATTCTTGCATACTGTTGCATACTGTTTTGGTTGAGCCAAACCTGAGTTTCAGATTGCCAGCTTTAGGCAGCTAAGCACTGGTACTGCTCAAACAGTTTACTAAATAGCAAATTTTTTTGGAGGTTTTATGTAACACAGGCCTCTGTTCTGCTAATATAGGTGCCACCTATATAACATGCAGGCTGCATGTTATGCATTCCTCTTGAGTTGAGGATTTACACCTCCTCAGACCTGCACCTTTGAGACCAGCTAAGAAGTTCCAGCTTCTGTGTATTGTTTTAAGTATTGACAGATATAATGAATTAGACTGACAGCTCTGTTTTTAATTCTGGGTAGGTACAAACAATCCCTTTATTAATGATTTATCTTTAAAATGGAAATTTAATTAGCATCCGAATTATATATTTTATTGTGTGAGTCACTAATGAATGAGAAGCCAGTGGCTTATTAAACGGGCTTTCGTATCAGCATCTACATTCCTTCAGTGCATGAAATGCATTTAACAAAACCAAGTGTCTTCACAAGAAGCAGACTTGATATTTGCAACTGTGAAATACCAGAAACTGTTGCACCACTTTTATACTTATAACTGTTCATTTTGCTGTTTCTGATATGAATGAATTAGAAACTGAGCAAGGATAAATGGACCTGTTTTTATATTGACATAAGCCTGGATCTCAAACAAGTTAAATATTGCTGGCATTATCCTCAGAAAGAGTTAAAACATTATCTTTCCTTTTTGAGTACGTTCTTTCCATCACTAGCAAAATATGCAACAAGCAAGGAAACATGTACTTTTTCAAATAGGACTGCTTGACATTTCACATTTTTGAAAATCTATGATTTGCAATCTGGCTGAATGACCTATTTTTCATATAATGTAATTTTTTGAAATATGTCCAGTTTTTCACTTTCATCTTTTAACTGCCCTTTGAAGCAAGAAGAGAATTAATTCATCAGTGGATTTTGTTTGCGAGTGGGATGTGAGACTGGACGTACACTGGGCACATGTTAGTCATCCCAGATGGAAATATTCTTGCATGCAGGCTCTTCTTGGCAATAGGCAGCTGCCTCCTAAAATCCATTCCAGTTAGCCAAAGCGGGGAAGACTACTCACTGCTGAATACTGAGAAAAACAAAGGTGAACAGATCTTGGCTTAAGCTCTGTGCAAAGAGCAACAAATTCCAGATTAGAATTTCATGTGAGTCTGAGCTTGGAAGCATATTTGCATCTAAGTAACATATGCATGCAAGGTATCTCTGCTCCCTTCCCAGAAAGATACTTCAATGTGTGTTGCAGGAACAAGCAACATTAAAAAGATCCAAAGCATCCTCCTAGAGTTCCACACCTCTGACGCAAGACACTTCCAGCACATCATATTGTCTTTATGAACTAGTACAAAGAAGCCATGCTTTCTAATGGCATTATGTTCACCATATCTAAAGAGAACAGAAGGAAAAGAAAGGGCAAAATAAGATGAATGAATGTCTGGAACTATTATATGGTCACAGCACCTAAAGGACTTGAACAGAAGCCTGTGACATTCTTCTTTCACTTTCCTTCTATGCCTTTTCTAATGCCTGAAAAAAAAAAGAATGATCTGTATTTTCTTTGAATGCAGTTCTGCAAGAGCAAGAATAAATCACAGCACGGCAATAAGACCGGCTAGCATCTTCAAACTTCCCCCCTTTTTTTTATCTTGAAGTGCTATGTTGCTCTTTTGTAAAAGAGTGGTTTCACATGTTAAAATACAGGCTGTGTGAATCAAATTGCTTTTTCCAGCCTCAAGTATACGCTCTGAATCGTCTTGAGGAAAATACAGTTTTAAAATTCAATCATAAAACAAAATTAATAATGTTTTGCATTTATATATCACTTTAATCATGGAGGTTCCAGGGTATTTTTCCCTGGAATTAATAAATTTAGCCTAACATCTTCCATGATGAGCAGGCTAGTAATATTACACCTGTTTTACAAGTGTAGGACTAAGACACAAAATCATAAGTTTTCGTCTTGTTTCTTGCAAAATTAAATACCACTCATGTATTAGTCTGCCACATCCTAAAAGAGCTTTCTGATTCCATTCCTTGCATCTGCAATGCAAATCTCTGCAACGTTCACCCGTCACCCCGTACAGAGTAGGTGATGCTGGTGGGCATTACAACCAGATCCCTAGAGTCCTCTCAGGCTTCAGCCATCCTTGTACCAGTGCAAGGAAGGAAATCCACATTTAACCCAGAAAAAAACCACTGTAGCCTGAATAACTGAGAGGAGCCATTTAGTTCAGAAAATATATATAGGTCATGTCTGTACTATTGCCGCTTAAAAATTTGTCCTGAAATTTACTACACTTCCCTCTTAAAATAAGTACCTCATAAGTAATTTTTACTCAACATTTCTTTGTAAAGCTCTCCATAACAACTACTGCATTGAATTACTCCTGGTCAGGGCAYTCTCAGGTCTTCTGGTATATGATTTCTCATAACCATCTCCTGATCTAGTGTTTCACCACTCAGCTCTTGTTCCTATGCCTCTTCCCGACTTGTGTTTGCAGTCAGACTTCTTTTTGGTACATTATGAAGACAGATCTTATTTTTCCATTTTGTGACAAATGATAGACTATCACAGCCAAATGGCAAGAAAATGTCACAAAAAAATGTTGTTTGTTTTACTGCAGCATTTCACAAAGCTCCATATTAAACTATACAAAACTCTTCACAGCCCTGATTACAAGCGCTTGCACTGGTTCAAATATTAGAATCAATGCCTCAGAATATAATCATTTCTTTACTAATTAAAATGGAAAGCTGCCTCTGATTCTCAAGTGAAGCATTTGCCTAACCCGAGAAACTGATTTTCCAGTTACTTGGCCTGAGCACAGTTTTCAGTTGTGGTAAGTGTCTCAGAATTCAAAGTGTCCCTTGTTTTTAGTTTCTGGTCAGTCTCGACCAGACATGGATTTTTCTCTCCTCTTTTGGACTGTTGCAACATCACATTGGTTGAAAGCATTTTTCAATCCCCAGAGAGCTAAACTGCAGAGAACCCCATTGGAGTCATCATCTCTTTCCGCTGATTCCCTTTTCTCCTCTTCCTCCCTCCCCAAAGCCCATGTTCAATTCTATTGTGTTTGAAAATATTCCAACTGGAAGATGTAGCACAAAAACAAAAGTACAGAAGTTTCCTTTTTCTGGTCATGGTTGGACCTTCAAATAAGAATGCCAACGTGAAATAATGGTAGAACAGCAGAACTCTTACAGCAGCATTTACAGACCTCCAGCTCTGAAACCAAACAGCATAAGTTTAAAATATCCTGCTGTAGCATAACTCTGATAGTGTTGTCTTGAGGAAGAGAGGGATGAGATCCTACATTTCCATGGAAGATGGGGTTGCTAAGTCATGCAGGTTTTCAGAGTCTCTAAAACCTGGAAGAGGTGATTCCCTACTGTGCCACAGGAGGAAATCACGTAATGCCAGCACCACTAAACAATTCTTGCCCTGGGAAAGGGCACCAAGACACGTGGCAGATTTAGTGGACTGGGCCTCTTAAAGTCATTTTCAAACACTCAAATCATGTAATAGTGTTAAATCACAAAAGCCTAAGTATGTTAATGAAAAACAGCTCCCAGGACTAGCGGTGATGGTAAAACAAAAGCTGCTTTCACTTCACACATGCGCGCGCGCGCACGCACACACGCACACACACACACACACGATGTATTGACATTTACATAGCACCCAATTCAAAGGTCAGGCCCTCAGCTGGGCACTAGGTACTTAAGGTTACATTCTAGAGTGAGGGCAGTCTGTGGGGTTTTTGCTGCTGACTTAGAGGGGGCCAGGGCTTCACTCATATGCTCACTCATTCCAACTGCAAATGCCACTATACTCCATAGGCCACTTCTCCCATTTTCCATGATGCTTTTGCTTGAGCAACATTATGAAAGCTTGCCATTGTGGAATAAAATCATTCTCCACTTCTATGCTGTGTGCCTGTCAGTGGAGTCACACTAATAAACTTTAGGTTAAATTCTGCAACCCTAACTCATGTCTTAACTTCTGTCAGGCAAAGAGCAAGAGCTCTTTGACTGGGTGGGCCTTTAAGAGTTTGTCTCTTCTTTGCCTTTTGGATATGAGGTATCGCTTCAGTCCAAGACCCTGAAATTAGCTTTATGACCACATAGTTGTTTGCATGACCACAGTTTAACTTTTAACTCCATCTCTTACACAATTCTTGCTCTCTCTGTTCTATGGCACTTTATGAATAAAAATCAACACTTAAAAAGAGGCATCAACTTTTGTAACTGAAATATCTGAGAGCACAAATCTCTACACTTACACACAAACCTCAACAGAGAAAAACAGAGACAAGACTGCTGATGTATTACAAGGATAATTGGGAAAAAAAGCTATATTCATAAACAATTACCACAGCGAGTACACAGAACCTCCCTCTCTTTGTCTCCCTGACACACACATGGATACACTTTGCTCAGCACTTTAAAAATAACCATTAGTGATTTTGCAGATGTATTTTGCATGAGCAAAGGTTCATTTCAACATTTGTCTTTAAAAAGGCAGGCAAAAAATGTTTTATTAAAAAAATAAATAAACTACAGAAGAACAGCTGGGTCAGGGCCCTATGAGTATGTGCTTATTACTTATATAGGCACTGAACAGACCCCAGTTAATTCTGTTTCTCACTGACGCCACTTCACCTTAGTCATCGGTATTAGCCTTGATTTGCATCAGTGTGTGTGAAAAAGGAATTCCCTCAGGCAGTTTGGAACTTGCCATATTTTAATTTCACTGTTTTTGTCCTACTGCACTGGAAGAGTAGAGGCTTCCTCTTCTAATGTCTTATTTTCAGGGATATCAAGGTACTTTAGTGAGTTAAATCTCCCACCTTTTGGTGGTAGGGGAACCAAGGTGCAAGCACCTCAGCTGTTTGCCCAAAGTGACATTTGAAGTAGCTGCAGATGGTGGAATAAAATCCTGGTCTCCTGACTCCCAGCAAGATCCCTCAGCCACTGCTTCCCCTCAGGCATGCGAGCAGGGCTGCTTTGGAGGCTGTTCAGCCTCAGTCAGTCAAACCAGCTGTTAAAAATCACAGCTGGTTTCCCCAAACCGCTTGTTTCAACCTGCCTGCCGAGCACCCTGCACTCTGTGTTGCTGCCCCCACGCTGGGTGGCCTCACTGACCACCACCTCCTCCCTGACCCTTGTCTTCCTCCCTCGGGAGCTGCGCAGCCTGAGCGCCCCCAGGGCTGACTCCTGCTGCCCCTCCGCCTCCCACGGGCCATGCAGCAGGAGGCTCCAGCCATTTCTACGCCGGCTCTGCTCAGGGTTGCACGTGCAAGTCTCCAGCTCCCCTGCAGGAAGGCCTCTTTCTTCCTCCTGGCACCTCCCCAGTCTCCCTGGCATCAGTCTTCCTGAAGCAGATACCAAAAATCCCTAACTTGCAAGCCAGTGGTTTGTGCGTGCAGAGCGCCATTCCCACCTGCAGATACCTGTTTGACATAGAAATACCCTTGAATTTGGATGCTTAGGTGAAGGAGTGTTTGGAGCTCTGTTTCTAAGGCACTAACTTAAAAAAACAAAAACACCTTCCCCACTCAAAGTTCCCAATTTTTATGGTTAAAAACCCCAGCTTATCCACTGCAGCTCTGAGCATCCAGGTGCATTAGTTTGTGCAGTACTTAAACTTAACCAAATTTTGTTGTTTCAGATGATCTAAATGGACAGATGACATCTGCATTTTGGATGTAGGGTAAGATTAAACTGTACCATGACTTGTCACTGGAATACGCTTCTTCTTTTCCATTTCACAGTTCAAATTCATCAGGAGTATCATTTCTGTGGCTACTTTATATCTTTCACACTTTGGGAAATGGATGCTTTGAAGTGCCGTACAATAGGCTGCCTGTAAAGCAAAATCCTCCCTTTTTTCCTGAAACACTATAAACAGCCTCGCTTCAGACAGCTTTCAGGAACTCTCAGCTACAGACAAGGCTGTTAAGTCAAGCCAACCACATGAAAATGGAGATAACTAAAAATAAATTAGATTATGCTGCTTCATAGTCTTTCACTTGAAGAGGGAGGCATCTTTGCATAGACTTTTTTTACAGAAAAACAAAAGAAGGAATTTGCTGGATTCAGCTCCTATGTCCCTTCAGCTGTAACACGGCTCCCAGCTGCGAAGTGTACATGTGTTAACGTGGGATTCCACCAGCCGGCCAGCAATGAGCTTGTCACTCTGATCTGAGGAAACACCATGTGTGTACACGCCAATGCATTCACCGCAAGTAAAGCATTTTGCTGAGATAATTCAAAGCACATTACATTTCATCAGTTGACTATTCTATCTAGAGTGGATCAGAAAAAAAAAATGTAGCCATATTCACAGAATCACAGAATGGTTGAGGTTGGAAGGGACCTCTGGAGATCATCTAGTTCAGTCCCCCTGTCCAAGCAGGGTCACCTAGAGCAGGTTGCCCAGGACCCAGGCTTTTGAATATCTCCAAGGATGGAGACTCTACAAGCTCTCTGGGCAACCTGTTCCAGTGCTCTGTCACCCTCACAGTAAAGAAGTTTTTCCTCATGTTCAGATGGAACTTCCTGTGTTTCAGTTTGTGCCCGTTGCCTCTTGTCCTATCGCTGGGCACCACTGAGAAGAGTCTGGCCCCATTCTCTTTACGCCCTCCCTTCAGATACTTATACGCATTGGTAAGAACCCCCCTCAGTCTTCTCTTCTCCAGGCTGAAGAGTCCCAGCTCTCTCAGCCTTTCCTCATATGAGAAAAAGTACTGTTCCATAAAATCTTTATCTTTTGCAAAATGGTGCTAATTACTTTGTGAAGGGGAGAAGACAAAAAAAGCAAGACAGGGAGAGACAATTCTAGCAATGTCAAAACAGACTATTTTGACATTTTCTAGATGGATTTTGGGGGGTTTTCCATTAAACAGCACTTCTTATATTTTTTACTTTTTTAAAAAATATGAGACCAAAAAAAATGAAAATATTTCATTTTTGTTAAAACTTGCATGTGTTGACTGACCAGATTGGAAAATAAGGCAAAATTTTATTTAAAGTGGAATTTCAGTGTATTGGAGTCCTCGCTGAACTGGAACAAAATTATATTTTGAAATTTCAAAACATTGCCTTAAATGGGAATTCCATCTGGGAGTGACTTTAATTCTGTCACTTCCTGAGTGATGCATTCTTAGCTGAGTGAGCATTTTTAAACCTGATATTAAAGCAATACAGAAGTGCAGATTGGGGGTAAGCATGTCTTTCATCACAGTAGTGACAAGATCTCTTTTCCTGTGATCTGAGATTCCCTATCCTACGAGTACAGGTTATTCATTTCTTTTTGATGAAGCGAACTTGAAGTCATACTTCCAGTACTAAGTGCCTGAAGGCAAAATTCACATCCATGTCCTGCAAGAAGATAACAGAGGCAGATGACAAATCTACTCAGAGCACATTTGAAACGCAGTCCAGTATACAAGACAGCGCCAAATTTAGGAGGAAATGTGCAAACAGGCATTTATCACTTTTGAGACCTGATCCTGCCTTTTTTTTTTTTTTTTTGCATGCAGAGCTCCAAATGAGTGGGACATTATGAAGCCCGTGAAGTTCCATCAAGCACAAATCTGTCCTGATGGCCCTTGCATGGAGAAAGGAGAACTGCCTAAGCAAGTTTGATGAGCTTCTCTGAAACCATTGTCTTAGACGCCTGTACTGTTATATAGTTCAATAGAAAAGAAAAAAATCACCACAACAGAGGTGTTTTCTTTGGGGGTAGGCATTGGGGGTAGTGCTAAGTTTAGCTGCCACAGCAGACCAAACAGAAACTGTAGCATTCCACCACATTAATGAAATTTCATTCAAAAGGTGGAGTGTAATGTTCTTTGGGATGGATAATTCACATAAGCTGTGTGATTCAAACATTCATGTCTCCACACTAGCTCCACACCAGCTCCACACCACCTCGGGATTTATGTTTTATTTCAGTTTTCATCAGACTGCTCATGAATGACCAACAACAAAAGAGCATGTGTGCATTTTTCTTTTTCACAGGTCCCAGTTAATGAGGACTCTGTTGCATTAAGACAGTCAAGACTGTCTCTGGCAAAACGTGTTGAACTAAGGTGTTTGTGCCTGCATAAAATTAAGCCACAAGTAAAGCACTCATTTCTGACAGCAGATTTATAATAGGAAAATCCCAGCAGGAATGAAGAGTTAGAAACCCCAGTTGTAGCCTTTTTCATAAACTTCACCTTGATTTAGTATCTCAAACAAGTAGCAGGAAAGGCTAACAGCAGAGGTAATCCTATCATCTTTTCTCCAAACAGCACCATTCCATCTTTTTGACTTCCTCATGCTGCTAACATGAATGCAAATCATCTGTGTTTAAAGTTAAAGTAGTGATTGACAGATCTTTGTAGTCTCAGTCCATACTGAAGATTATTCTAGATACCTATCAGTTATTACTACAAGCCCTGTATGATATTCAATACCTACAGGGAAAATTGTTTTTAACAGTGTAACGTCTGATCTATTTTGAAAGCTATTTTAAAATAAGAAACTAACTATAACCAGGTGGCTAAAATCCAGACAGGTTTTTTATGGGTTGATTTTTTGGGGGAGAAGGTGGACGATAACAGCAGAACTGTTATACTGCAGTGACAACCATGATTCATTGCAAAACATAGACAGCAAAGAAGCATTTTGTTTTGATTCCATGACATCAGTGTCGTAAAAACACGTATTCCAGTAAAATAGGATAAAGTAAAGTTTAGGGGTTTGCTCCTGGCTGTTAATACAGGTTGTTGAAAGCGTGCCGCTATGAACTAATTACTTGCTTTCATAAATACGCGTCACTTCAAAGCTCAGTCGCTATGCTAGAAAATTGGGATGCCGCAAGAGACCTTAAGGTGCACCACATCTGTTTCTGTGGACACAAATGCAGTAGTGAATACAGTGGTCAGACCATGCACTGTGATCATGGGCCAGGAGTGCACACAGGCAGAAGAACGTCCTCTTCACTCCCTGAGCTCGGCTCTGACAAGCCTCCAGCTGTGTAGCAGCTCTGTGCTGCAAACTCAGTCTTGCTGCTCTTGATTACAGTGTTATAGGCTAGACTGGCTTTAGGTGTATGCAGATTAGCCAGCTGGGTAGCAAAGCACTCCAGTGAATGGCCCTCGGTCACCGGAAGGAAAGTGGAAGCACCATCCTCACTGGGCAGACCAGCCAAGGTGGAAGGAGAGACAGGAGCGATGGCTGGGACAAGCCCAGCTGGTGCATGTCTCCGGTTCCCTGGGCTTATTGCTCCACTGCCAGGCAGGCTCAGCCCTGCGCCTGTCCCATGCTTCTCCACCACTCAGTTTTGCATATGCTGCTGACAGATTTTGAATCAGCTTTGGCTAACAGCCTCATGCTCTGTCAGAGCTTCATTTCTCCTACAGCACTGAAATTTAATAGCAGGGGAAGAAGTACAAGAGAAGAAACTTAGCACAAACAAAGGGCAGGGCACTGCCCTCAAGCTCCACCACTTTTCAGGGCTCCTAATAACATGCCTTTGTGCTCACAGTTAAATGAATCTGAAACTGTGAGACAAGGGCTTAGCAGTGCTGCTGGGTTCAAGAGTCTTTCCTGGTTTTGTGATTGGGATATGAGGAGCAAGCACAGTTAGTGCATTTTGGCTGTAAATCATGGTAGGAAAAAATAAACAAAACTAGAGAATGGAGCTTGTGTGTCTTGGGTCAGATGGGACGGTTCTGGCGGCTGAATTCCTAGTGGCTTTTTCAAGTTTTCATTTATCCCTAGTTGTCACTCTGTGTGCTTAGCAATGAAAAAGAATTGCAAAAGAGATGAAAATACAGCCTTCTTAAAGCCAGACCCAGTCACCTGAAACCAAAGGCAGTAACTGCATCACTAGTTTGGCCAAATCTGCAAGTCACAAAGATGGGCAGATTCCATCAGCAGAATGACAACTAAAAATAATCTCACATAGAAATGTGCAAGGAAGCTCATTTTTCATGCACTGGACAAATAAAATCTGATAGTTTTTTTGTATTCTCAGTATCACCCTGTTACAGTACATTGGAGCCTGAAAGAAGATGATGACTTAAATAAAAAGATCCTCCTCTGTTTGTCAAGTTATCATTTTTCCATCTGCAAATAATGAAACATAAACTATTCTGAAAGGGAGAGAGAGATGGAAGGGAATGTGTTCCACGGATCTGTGGAGAACCACATAGAAACATATACAGAAAAAGAAGCTGCAGCACGGAGCACTTCCTGACCTCCTCTTGGCTACAAGTCTAAAAGAAGTCTCCAAGGCAAGAAGCATGAAAGAGCTTAAACAAGAAACCCTTCAGAAGTACAGCTCTTTGCTGCATGAATACCACAACACAGGGAAAATCTGCTGTGTAGGAGTACGGTCCTCCCACTTGAAAAGAGCTGGTAATGCCATCATGTCACGGAAAGATTTTCTTCATGGCTTTTGTGTATTGGAGGCATTAGCAAAGTGGGAAAAGTGTGAGCCTGACAACTGTGTGAAAAGAAGGGTTTTTTAATTACATTGTAAAATACATCTCATTTAAAGATGCAGCAGAATTAATGTTAAAAGTATATATCTTCCCATATAAACTGATGTAAAATCAGTGTAGGTTAATCTAGCAGACTTTTTCACTGGCTTCTGGACAGTGCTCCCTAGAGCTCTTTACAAACATTACGGAGTTAAGCTTTATCAATGGCACATAAATATTACGCCCACCCCAGCTTCCTCCTGTTGAGTTTTGCTGCCTAGACTCCTGATATTCTGCCTAGACTCCTGATACAAGTCAGACCATGGCTCAGTGTCTGACCTACCTGTTCAGCATTTCCCACTTCATGAGTCCATGGCCAATTAAGGAGGTGTTCATCCTTTCCTATTTAGCCATGTCGGGACGTGTGCTCATGGCTATGCCATGTGGCTTCAGCCAATTACATCCATGCTGCTTGTAGAGCTGAGATTTGAGCTCAAATCAGTGTCCTTCTCTGTTCCTACCCACTTGAGTTTCTCTGCCTTGTGGTCGCAGTTGGCTCACTCTGTCCTTGTGCCAGACTGCAAGTCAACAGTTGGGCAATATGAATCAAGGCGTTCAGGCCTGAGCTGTAGGCTCAAACTCTGAACTCTCATCAGAACAGAAAGAAATAGCCCAAGTGTCAGAGCTGGGATTGAACCCAGGGCTCCTTATTTTGATCTGATGCCTTAAACAACAGCATGCGTAAGTGACCGAATCAAGACTGAGCAGTATTTAGCATCAGAAATATAAGTAAGATCTGCTGGTGTTTGAACCAGTACTGCTGTTCAAAGACTACATCAGTATGGTGCCAGCTTTGCTGTTCATGCTGAACTTTCTGGGTATGCTGAATATGAATATGCTTATTCATATTATTTCTTTTTGTTACACGTTGGTGAATAGCAGCCTTCATCTCTGCGCATCTCATTAATGTTCACATGAACTATTCTTAACTACTACAGTGTTTTCAGAAAATGGCAATCCCATTTATCTCTCATTGAAAAAGGTCAAATATATTAAAAATATATTTGTTTGTAGCACAGCTCTTTTCTTCAGACATTGCACAGTCCATCAGCAATTTGAACTTACACACATCCAGCAAACTCAGTGCAGGTACTTTCTCAGACTTGTATGTCTTTTTCCACTGATTTTTTTTTTTATTTCAATTGGTCTATCAGTCATCCTGTGAGCCTGCCTAATACTGTAAGGATCAAAGAATATTCTATACAAATCAGTAACACAGACCACTTGTAGTGATTTATTTCTTACATGAAATAAATAGCAGAGATATACTTCCCTCCCTGTCCTGCTTATGGAATTCAGAACTCAATACCAGACTAGGGCTTTCTTTTCGTGCCCTGGAAAATTCTAAATAACATTATTCTCCTGCTGCCCACTGATCATTCAAATAGCTTTCCTTCCACTACCATGCTTTGTAATTCAGGAAACATTTGTTTCTTTCCCTCCTTTTGCCTTGCAAGACCATTGTATCATATACAGAGTATGGGTTCTGGCTCTCGTTATATATTTGTACAAGGTCTAATGTGCATGTGCAAGCATACACACACACACATTCAAACACACTGTGCTAACATGCACTGCTGCAGCTCAGCACTTCACCTTGCTCTGGGCTATGCTTTAACAGAATAGTCATCAGGGCCTTGATGAGTAGCAGTAACGAGCTGTTCCAAGCATGCTTTGTTTCTTGTTTTCAGAGGAGGTGTGGTGGGGGCACGAGGGATACTTAATCATAAAAATGCTGAATATTTAAGCCCTTTCCCCCCTTCCACCAACCCATTTAAATCAGCGATGCCGTTGGAATGAAATACAACTCGGCTTTCAAACATTTTCGTATTTAATTCAATTTACTTCTAGATTGATAGCTAAACTCAAAACAGATTTTACCCCTTTCCTCCTGGTTGGGGAAATAGAGATGACCAAGTTCCCTTTGAACTTGGTTTAGAATATTTCTGTTTTTTCCTATTAACGAAAAAACAAACAAACAAAAGAAGGTAATTACTAAAGTGGTCCATAATCTGTTTCCAATATAGAAGGATTGCAATGAAATGGGGTGAAGAGCTGAGTCTCTCTCTCCAGGCCTAAGGGACAGGTGTCTCGACTAGCTAACACGTGGGTTGGTTCTCTCAGCAAAAGGACAAGATCTTGAATTAGTCTCTTATTCTTAGAAGCAAGCTTTCTCTGCTAAAGTTAGGATGCATCAATGAAATGCTTTGGATGGTGGGAATTGTGATTTTTGGGGTGTTCACTTGGTGGCTTCAAAAGCCAACCACATCTGTGAAGAGAAGTAGCCATGAGAGCAGATCACAAGAAGTCAGACTGAGAGGCAAAACTACACAGCCATTGTATGTGTTGTACTAGCCAACTTCTGGGAGAAATTACAGCAAAATAATACTCAATTACCTATTTTGGGAAAGACATGAGTGAAGGGAAATGAAAAGAGATAATGAAACCACAATTTCCATTGATGTCAATGATAAAACTCACCAGCTAGAGATTTCTAACACTATAAAGAGGGAATATTGAGACTTTTTTGGAGTGATCCTTCAGTGAAACGGAAGAATTAAAAGTCTGTGGACATAGGGCTTGCAGTTCACTTGGGGAAAAGCAGTACATCAGTCCAGCTCTGACTGAAGAACACTGGCAGGTTGGTGTGTGTGAACTCGCATTGCCAACAGCTCTGTGCATGAGCAGAAATGTTTGATCTCCACAGATGTCAATCTTTCCTCTTTCATAAACATTCATTTCATTTTAATGCTCCTTTTATTTTCTAAGTCTGGTTTGGTGAATATCCCAGGGTTCAGATGTTTCTCCAAAGTTTAAAGGACTTCATTCCAACTTCTTTTTTTTTTTTTTGAAAGTACACTGGAAATTTCACAAGAAAATCTTTTTGCTCTCAAATCTCCAGATCATTCAGGCTTCAGCCAGGTCACAAATGGTATTTTGCAGTTTGCCCATATTTCTGTTTCCCGGGTTCACGCAAGCCCCAAAAGTATTAGAAAATTGACTAAAAAATAGAGTTAACTGCATCTTCAAAAATACAAGTTGTTTGAGTTTTGGACAGAAGATGAATCAGTGGGTTTTTTTATTTTAACATTCCTATTACCAGCACTTGCTAATAAATCGCTATATGAATTTCTCAACAAATGACTAACCTTAGTATGTTGCTGAGGTCTCTGCCTCCTCCTTTTTGATAGACTGAAACCGACATCCTCTAAACCAGAGTTAGTTATTTATGTCTAGTGGGGGGCGAGTGGAAAGTGCTGTTCTTTTACCTCTGCTAATTCCTCCAGAGCCTACAATAATGAAACACATCTAGACCCTCCTTCTAAGTTTCATTTCCATTCAGAGGCTTTTTTTAAGCACCACAAGCAAGGCCCCATGTCACACCTCTCCCATAATTTCAGTGAGTGCAAGGTCAGGCACAAAGCCAGCCCTGCAGCTGAAGGGCTCCGTCCTGCAGCGTCTGCTCACTCTCCGCTCCCCTCGGACACTTCCCAGGGCCCAGCCTCTCGCTCCCCTCAGACGCTTCCCAGGGCCCAGCCTCTCTTTAGAAGTGCTTTACAATTCAAAATGAGGGTGAGCTGTTTGCTGTTCTGAAAACTTTGCTCTGGCCTTGCTAGCAGACACAGACCTTCCATTCGCACAGGAATGCAATAAACATGCAGGGAGAAAAAGATCTGTGAGGAAAATCATTTAGAAATCAAAGGTTTATAATATACCACTTAAAGTATTTTATGGATTAAATTACTGAATAATAATGAAAGATGAGAGATTAATGGCAACCTGTTCCAAAGCCCTCTATTTATACACAGGCCAAGTAAAATGGTGGACAGGTGCACTGTATCCCTGACTCAATAGAGGACTTCTGTCTGCCCCTCACTTTTCAGTCCCATTAAAGTTATTATGAATGCTTTTGTGAAAAGACAAAAAATATTTCCCAGAGTTAATGACAAATATATTTTATCTTTCATATTCACCTCCAACAGTTACGCTTTTTTGGCAGTACCAGAAAACAATGCAGGGCAAAAAACCCTCAATCCGTTCTGAGCAGAGTTCCATCCAAAATGACTTTCATCTTTCTTTAGAGGAAATACAGACAGACTCCTAAAATGTCTTTTTTTTTCCATCCTGGCACTAACAATCATCTGAGATTTCTTTACTCTTCTAAGAATTTAAGGAATTTTGATTTTGTTCTCTGTTTTGCCACTGCAGTGCCATCAGAAAATTGCCAGGAAACTCTACAACAACAGCAAATCGTTTATAGAAGAAAGAAATACTTACTTCCTGCCTCCAAATCTTTTTTTAAAGGTTATTCATAAATAAGGCCATGATAAAGCCTTCTTATAGTGCCTGTTCCAAACAGTCTTCCAATATTACACAAGTTTGTTGCACATTTGTACTTTGTTATGCTACTTTTTCTGTGACAAATAGAAAAGCCTGAACAAACCAGTTCTCTGTCAACAAATTTGCTCCTCTATGAAGTCTCTCAAAAACAAAAAGATGCTCTGATGATAGAAATTTAAGGCATCAGATATATATTTTATTTCCCCTAAGTTAATGTTCTTTGTGATAAAGAAGGGCACCAAATACAATCAACAAAGATCAGAAGACTGAACACAATGGACTAAGTTAAATCTTAAACAACAGAGCATTTATTGCCGTGTTCAAGTTGTAAGGAAGGGTAACATTTGGGGAAATGAATGGTACAAAGAAATGGTTTTAAGGAACTTTCACTTCTACGTCATAGATCAAATTCTGTCTGATGACAAGAAGGAATTGTTATCTGATAGCTGTTTGCCAGAGTATACAAAGTAAGAAGGTGACCATAGTCTAATTACTAATAGACAAATACCAAAAGCATAAACTAACTGTAAGCTATGTTGCAAGCATTAAGAGATCAAGAATGGGATAGGCACAAAGAGTAACAGAGGTTTAACTAAAAATGGGATTGTCAACCAATTTTGCTAAAATGAAGTGTTTGGTACAGAAAGGGAATCACGTTGTAGTAATTGTGGGATACCTGTGATTTCAAGGTCTGCATGCCGTGGCATTTAGGGATTCATTAGGGAGCTGCTACACAGGAAATGTTGTAGACATGACTGCAAAATGAAGCACTGCAGAGAAGAACACAGTTTAAACCACTAAAAGTGGGGGAGGAAAGGAAAGACTGGAGCTTAGCTCAATAGCCCTTTTTTAGGCCAAACCCTACTGAAATCAAGCAGAGGCTGAGTGCTCAGCACTTTGGGTAACCAGGCTATTTGTTTAAGTGCCTATATACAGATTGAGGAGCCAAAGTTCCAGCTCTTCAGAAATCCGTAAGTACAAAAGCAGAGAGTTAATATTTCAGAGGTTCTCAGTTCTTAATTAAATTAAAATTATGTACAAATCTACTCTGTAGGGTAGATTTTCAGAAGACCCCAGCAACAAATAATTCCACTTAGCTACCTCAAGGTTTGTAGGGAATCAATTAAAAAGTCTGCTGCTTATCTTAGGCCTAAACAGGATCTAAACCTATTTGCAGACATGACCCTAACACTATTCATAAATACACTATAAAAATTAATTACTATTACTACTGCTATTATATGCACTGTGTAGAAGCTGTCCCATTTTTTAAGCCTCAGTTCTGCCCTTTTATCTGCAGTGTATTTCACTGATAGACGGGATTTTACGAATTCTTATCTCAATGCAAAACTGTCATCACTATGTGAGGGTAGGAAGGGTTGCAGAGAAAGTTTGCATCCAAGGAGGAAAGGAGGATTGCTGGTCTCCAGGCCCTTGCCCACCGGACCATCCCTTGGGCGTGAATCCACAGTCTTCAGCAGCTCCCCAAATCTGGGCCAAGTACAAAATGCACAGTGCTGCTCGCACGGCATGCCTGAAAGGAGACCCTATCACCATCTTCCTGAAGACCACTGCTTTCTAAACAAAGATGTTGCTGAAAGAAATGTTGAGGAGAAGGGTGGAGAAAGGAATTGAGGGGAAAAAAAAGATGAGAGGGAGTTGACTAAAGCCAAGCTAAGGAATATTTTTCTTATTCCAGCATGAAATGTTGACAGAATTAAATGTGGGATTAAAAAAAACAACCTTCTAACGCACAGTTTCATGTTACCTCCGCAAGAGTTTTGATTCCACTTATGAGACTTCCCGAATGAAAACGCTGGCTATGTGCCTGCCTCAAAAATACATTTTTCCTCAGAAGAGTGCATTTGCCAGTTGTCAATGCCATTTCTTTGCTAGCCAGCAAAATGTGTTCATACTCACAGCAGGCAATTACCATTCTTTTCTCTACTGGTAAGGGGCATGACTTCACTCCTAGGCCTAAGAACCCTGGATCCTTTCCTCATTACACAGTCTAGTTAGCCAGCATAATTAACCCTTAAAGCGAATGGAACAATTATTTCCTTTCTTTTTAAAGTGAGTTTAAATGGGTTCATTTGAGAATAGTTTTGTAAACAGAAGAATCTGTTTTACACATTTGTGGCCTATTCCAAGGGGCATCAGTTGCTGGGAATGCCATGGAAGCTAAGCTGCCTCACACCGAGGTTTGCAAACTGTGGTTACAGTCAGCTCAGAAAACAAAAACACCAGGGATCGGATCCAAAACTTCTTGAAGTTAATGGGAGCCTTTTAATTAGTTTCAGTGTCTTTGGGGAAGGCCCTTAGGGCAAATATTCCTTTTCGAAACTTGTTCTCCAACTCATGGGGCCAGGAGGTGGTATTTTTCATGAATACACAACAGTGCTGCAAATGCTCCCAAATGCTCTTATTACAACCCCCAAACCATGCCAGGGAAAAAAAAAAGAAAAGAAGAAAGAGAAAAGAGAAAAGAGAAAAGAGAAAAGAGAAAAGAAAAAAGAAAAAAGAGAAAAGAAAAAAGAAAAAAGAATAGAGAAAAAAGAAAAAAGAAAGAGAAAGAGAAAAAGAAAGAGAAAAAGAAGAAATAGAGGTTTTTGGAACAAGAATCTAATTACTTTCTCTGATAGGAACAAGAAGATTCCAGTGAATTCCAAATGTGATAGTAATAACAGATCTGGGCAACTCATTCACAGTGAGCAGACGAGGCACATGATTTTTAGGGTCCCAAACTGTGTGACTACAGGATAACACCCTAATCACTGTTGTGGCACCTTTCAGAGCTGCTGAGCACTACTGGTGTTCTAAAAAAAAAAAAAAATCAGGATCCTTATATAAAATGTGTGTGAATTCAGCTGTATAAACCAGCTGCTACAGAAAGCTGGGTGCAGATTTGCTATGATCAGATAGATCTTCCATAGCACAGCCAGGAAGTTCTGGGCTGATCCACTAGGCATTCACCTTTCTTTCTAGAATGAAAGGATTATATCTTCTCTTGTCTGACAGAAGCACACTCTCTTATTTCTGCTACTGAACAGAACTCACCCCAAAGCCAAGCATTCGGCGAGAGACAGAAAGACAGACCTCAGCTATGCTCTAAGATTCACATATGCAAGGAGATTCACAGCTCCTTGCTCAAAGTTAATAGATTTACCCTAGGTTTACACCAGAAAAAAATGGGATCAGAATCTGAACCACAGTAGGTGGGATACAACTTTCCACCCTAAATGTCCTGAGCTGGAGCTATGTAGAACAACCTATCTGTTCCAGAAAATGCAGACAGCTTCTCAAGGGTTACATTTCCTTTTTACATACTTCTACATCAAAACCATATTGCAGCATAGCCCAGGATTCAAGCACATCCTACAAAAACAGGCAGCATAACTCTGATATGGAACTCCAGCCCAGTTTTAATTGACTGCCAGCTCTCAGCCACTTCCTAAAGCTCCAGATAGCCAATACCAATGTTGTAATTTCTAAATGTGTGCTTCTCTCAGCTGGAGACCAAATCTAAAGGCTTCGGCTTGCTTTTCAAAATATAAACATGATATCTTAACTCCCGCAACAGACCTCCACCTTAGACACCTTTCTGAAGGAAAAAAATATATATATACTGGGGGTGGCAGGCAGGCAGTCACTTATTAACAGGATATCCCTGAAGTATAAACAACCCAATGTTTTCATCATTTACTGACAAATAATTTACAGTGCTGCTGGTGAAATCCCTTAGAAACCTCTTCAGGCACTGGCAACAGGTTAGACTGATAAGTATTTTTAATTAATGCCACTGTAGTCATGTGTTCCATATATTTAGCTAGGTATTTTCATGACAATAGTTAATAGCAAAATGGCTTTCAGTGCATGACACAGTTCCCACAAGCATGAGTCTACAAAATTCAGAATTAGCAATCCTGGGTAAGAAAAATGTTTAATCACTGGAATATAGGTGAACATTACACAGTGTATGTCACTATGGCCAGGGCTGCCTGACAGCATACAGATGTTTCTGCGTGCATACGAGTAGCTTCTCTAATATTTCTAGGCTTACCCTGCCAGTCAGTGTTGATGGAAGTCAGTTCACAAGGTAAGTTGGGGGCTTATGAGTCCATCCCTTCTTCAAGTTGTGTTACTCCCTGTTTTGAATGTCTGTATTTTCCCAATTCTGCTATACTCCCTATTGCCCCAAAAGACCTTTCAAGAAAACACTTCCTCTGTAGAACCCTCAGAAGACCTGTTAATGACACTCCATCCTTTCAAGTCAGAGTAAATTTTTAGGCAGAGACCAGAGATTAATACAGCTATACGAAGGTCTGGAGAGCTGTCAGCTTGATTGCAATAGCCCACAAGAAGCAACACTAGTTTTGTTTATCTGTAGAATTGGCTGAAAGGTTGCAAACGTGCAGTGAAAAACATAATGTCACTTCCTGAAAAGCTTTCTTAGCATGCATAAAATTGTATGAAAACGTGTTCTCTGGCCGGCCCCAGAGAATGCAGTTTGGTAGCAGCTACGAGGTCTCCTCTTTCACTCAGTGAAATGCACTTAAACTAAAGCCGAGTTCTAGCCCCAGATCCCAGTGCAGTAGGAGAGGTTATTCAGTAATTATTTCTCTCATTCATTATAGCATCTCCTGCCTGCAAAGCTTGCAGAATACTGGCACTATCCCAAAATATCTCCGGCACTGATACACCATCACAAAGCACCAGAGTGCAATGATGCATCACCACCTCCCAACACAGCAACATGACATGAACATCACTAAAGAACAAGACAGTGACTTTACCACTGAGTAATTTAATTGATGACTTGAGCTCTAAATAGCCACTTGCCTTCACCTCCTCAGCTGCATCCCTCCTTCTGAAGATGTCATCCACACTAAACTAGCACTTACCGTTGTGATACTGATTGATGCTTCATGGCAGCAAGTAACAGGAAAGAGCTCTAGTGAAAGTTCATTAACTTTGAGCTAATGCACTTCATGGGAGACAATAAAATGAATCACTAGGGGAGGGAGAATAGCTTTGATTAACAGGAGTTGATCTGGAAAACAGCAAGGCCCAAAAGCCAGATGGAGCAAAGGGTGAAACTGTGGAAGGAGGAAGCCAGAAGAATGCAAGAGAATGCAGTATCTGAGCACAGGACTGGCAATGCAAAGAGACAGATGCAGGTCCCCTAAGTGTTTAGTAGACAAAGCAGGATCTCTGTCCCAACAGATGCTTAGGAAGTGCTTTTATTTCATTCTTCTTGGGAAAAAATAAATGGAGAAGCTGAGGAGAGAACTGGATATGAAACCATATCAGTTTATCCCTATTTCACATACCACTCAAATGGTCTTTGTGAGGCCATGGCAGATGAAGGACCTGGGTAATGGTAGGACAGATTCAAGATAACCCAAGTGAGGTGATTGTAGAGCGCCTGTGAACCCGTCTCGTGGTTACAGAAAACTCCAYGGCTTTACTAGAGGCAGGTCAGAGGTTTGTCCACGGGCACATATACTGATGGAGCTACACATGCATCTCTACCCCACCCCTTCTCCTTTCTACTCTAAAACTTCTTTCTCCACACATGCCTATAGCGGAGAGCTGTGTCATGCTTTGAACCTACTGTGTCACTTTGTGAGCATATTCTTTGCATCCTGCCCTCAGACAAGAGATTCTGGGGGGACAGGACAGAAGCTAAACTTGTGACCTTTTCTATATTACAAGGTATCATATAACATGACTGGGGTCTCTTATATCTCCTGGATTAGGGAGGGTGGAGGCAAAATGCCCTGCCTGGTGCAACTCAGAGTTGCATAGGCTTCTAAAATTTCTCCAAACTTCCCCATTCAATCTCTAAACAGAGTTGGGAAATGGAACATGTTGGTACTTGAAGCTTAAAATTACCACTTGGTTAATTATATAGCTGATTATGTAGGACTCCGTTGGCTGACTTGCACACAAAAGCTTGGGCATTACAGTGAAAAAAATAAAAATAAAAAAAATAGACCTACTGCCACAACGCGGCAGCAGCTAGGAATGATGAGAAACAAGGTCCTCTGACTTCATGTGTGGCATTTACAATATGGAAAACTCAATGCCACACATGAAGTACAGTAAAAGTAACAGAAACAACAAAGTAGCTCTTGGTTTCCTTATTTAAACAGTTCAACTATAGCTGGAAGCTCCCTTTCTGCAAAACCAAGTGAGCCAGCGTCAGTCCTCTGAACTTATTCACCTAAGTTGCCTTGTAGGGGGGGGAAAAAAAAGAAAATAAAAAAACAGTTTTTTGCTTATCAGTAACTGAATTTTTAAAAGTACATGTGTATTTTTAGTGAGACTGTAGAATTACAGAAACCAGAGCTACACCCGGCAAATACTCCTTAAGACAAATAAAAGCCCTTTGTGCATTTTGATTGGGATGAATGCTAAAAATACTCCAATGCAGCTGTTTAATTTGCTGTAGCTCGAATGCCAGTTTTATACTTTTAATTGCTACTATACAAAATTCTTTGATTGCATTTGATGAAATTAAGATTTTCAGTATTTAATGATTAAACCTGGAAAAAAAATGCAACCACATGCTAGTTAAAAATGTAAATTGTCTGTGCTGGGAAACCTATGTAGGTCTCTTTGGATAGCTGCCACGAATCTACTTATACCTAGCTTGATAAACTTTTCAAAAACTCTTCATTTTAGAGTCTCCTAGGGTCAAAAAATCTGTTCTCTTATTAGAAAGTCCAGATCCCAGTGCAATCACACAAGTTATGCACTTATTTCTGAGAATAAAATATGTCTCTGAAACAGCAACCGCCACATTTTCAAAGACCCAGGATAGTCTGGTTTAGATACACATAATTTTGTGGGTGCCATTTTGACACGCTGTCCCTCAGGCATGCAAACACTGGGATTCACATGGACAAAACCTATACATTCAGAGTGTGCAAATATGTATGTGTATAAATAAGAGATATGTTTACAACAGCACACAGAGCTTAGTGGTTAAGGTGTTTTGCTATGCATACAGACACTAGTTTTGAGTTCTTCTGGACAGATGCCTAAAGCCACCCTCAAGTAACCACATGTTCCTTTGTATGTTGTACCTTAACCAAGTCAGCTCAATGGACTGCTAGGGTGGCAGCAGCGTTTTGACCTTGGGATATCAGGGTCCTCAATGTATGATCAATGTTCAATCACTTTTTCTTTTGAAAAGATGTATGTCATTGCCATTTTTTTCCTTCTCTCTCTAAACTTTTGAGTAGTCTCACTATTAAACTGCCATCAGGGCCATGCACTTCATCTGACATACTTCCTCTGTCTGTGACAGGTGACTGTTTTGTAAACATCTGGGATAATCAGGCTGATCTTTCATTATCTTCTGAAAACTTAGCCTTTCGCCCCAGACRGTGTTACTCAACCAGGTAGTACAGAATAAGAAACAAAACATAGCTCTAGCAAAAAAACGAATATATATTGTTCTTTTAGACAAGAGCAAGCCATATGAGAGGGAAGGATGAAGCGTCAAAGAAAAAGGATAGTGGATGTTAACAGAAAAGCATGTATCCCAGGAGCAGTTTGTTCTCACAGACTTTTCAAGGAATACAGCAACAACTGTAGCATGCTGCTATCCATCATGGATTGCACTATCTGGATCTTTATGTAACTGCACCGCAAGTGCTGGACCTTGCTAATAAATGCTATATACATACTTCACAATCTGTGTAGGGACACAGGGAACTTAAGAGAAGCCTCTGCTCCTGTGCATATATACAGTAGGCTGTACAATTCAGACACCCCGTGTTTTTTCTTACACTGTTACATTTTTACCTAGCAATTATATCACAAAGGCATACAGGAAAAGAACAAGCACACAAAGCACACTCTCTTTTCATCATCTTCCTCCCTGCACAAAAATGTCAGGCTTTGCAATGATCTCTCTGAGTGATTTTTACAGTAGTAATTCTACCCTCATCCAGCAATCTACTATATTCTGCACCTTCAAATTTTTAATTAACTTATTTTAAGTAAGGCAGAATTGACTATGCCTTCTGAATACTATACGCTTTGTTCTAATGTAATGAACTCTGTCATATGCATATACAGTAATACTCCAAAAGCATTATCTAGTCAATTCTCTAAGTACCGCAAATGAAAGCAGAATGAAATCCCATCTTCATGTCAGCTGTATAGCTCCCACGGAGTACAGTAAATGTGGCATGTATGCATCTGCCTTATTTTTTTAAAGATGGGCAACAAAGGAAAACATATGTTTCATTAATGTGGTGCAGAAAAAATTGGACTATTTTTCTAGCCAAGGAACCTGAATGAGGTGCTGTCACAAGACTGGGGTCAAAACAAAGAAATGCAAACTCCCTCCCTGGCAACAAGCTTTACAGCAGGGTGGACAGGCATAGCCAGGCCCGTGTGATCTGAGTCTACCACGTTCATCCCAGCCCTGTACCAGCAGCAGGTAACCAACGTCAGTCGACACGTCAGGCCAGGCTTCTTGGAAGCACCAATGTCACACAAAGCAGGGCCCTACACGCGTCCCCAGACTTGTCCCGAGGCCCACAACACAGATGGAGGGAGCCCAGCTCAGGCAGCACACTCTTCTTTCTAGCTTAGCTCCAGTCCACGTGCCTACAGCCAGCACAGACATAGCCACTCTCTCATGCTTCAAGAAGTCTCATGCTCTCTTTGCATTAGTTTCCCCTCTATAAAGCATATAGGATAATGTTTATTAGTCTAATTTCTAAGCATATAGCCATGGAAAGAGTACTTTGAGGAAATCATACCAGAAATATCACCCCTAGATGTTAATAGAAATGGCACCTGCATTAGGCTATGAACCTTCATATTGATTTTGCTAGATCTCCTAGCATCTACGCATTTAGGTCCTTAAAGACTCACCCTAACTTAAGTCAGTACACTCCTATCCTGCTAAATATATGGTTGTAAAAGTTAAACAAATGTCATTAAGAGAGCTGTGATCTTCCCTCAGTCATCTCAGGCATTTGCTAAATCTGCCCTTTTCCATAGTGTTTTCTGTGATCATTATAATGCCTGCAGCTCCCACAGAGGTAGAAACAATAGGAGCACTTGTTTATACAAGCCACGGAGAGCTGTCTACATGTGAGTACTGCTCTTTTTTGATCTCACATACACTTACAGTTTTACCTGTTGAGTCCATCTTTTTAATTATGGCCACTTTTTCCATTATTGTTTCCAGAAATGTCAATTCATATTAACATTAAAATCAAATTTCTTCTGATCCACTTAATTTTATTTTCCTCCAATGAATACAGAAAATCATGTTTCTAGTTAAACAATTAAGATTGCGCTAATGGTACAAGCTTGTTTTAATCACAATATTTTTTTGATACAAAGCCAAAATAATAATCTGGAGAGATCCTCTCTCGTTATACTGAAGTTTGAAAACCAGTTGAAGACCCGCGTGAACACTGTGGAACCCAGGAGGATATGGGCCCTCTTTTTGTTTATTGATTTTTACCAGCAATAAAGATTAAGAACTAGTCCAACCTTTTCTTCTAGTCCTTGAATTGAAGATAGAGGCTTATTCAAATTATAGTGAACAGCAAAAGCCATCCACTCTGAGGCATGACTCATGTCTTTTTCTTTTGAACTCTCAGCCCAAGTGCAGCATGCGTGGTAGAAGGCATGGGTTCATTTGCCAATGCACGACATTTTTCATGCTGTCACAATACATCTTATGCCAGCTAATCAGCCAGCCAAGAGCGGCACCCACCAGCTGCAAAGGATGCTCATCACCTCCATTCCCAGCTGGTGGGAAAGTGCCATGTAGGGAAAAGTTTGGACACATGGAGAAATGCTGTTTCTAAGAAGTTTGTAAAAAAAAGCAAACAAAAACCAAACCCTTATGACAACATCGTAAAAGATAATATAACAGTGCCACAGAGACTTTCAGAAACAATTCATTAAACTACTTTAAATATTCTTATGCAAGCTCTGGCATGAAAATACTGCAATGTCTGTATAAGCAAAAGCAAAAGGCGATGAAAGATTCCATACAACCTCAATTCCCCCTCTCTGGCCCTCCCCTGAATACTGAAGTTGCCAGGGCTTCACAGATGTTTTGAGATCATAACACAGGGTCAGAGGATAACTGGTAAGGTCAGCTGGAAAACTGGAAATGTAAACACTTTTTTTGGATCTTCATGAATGGGACTCTCAGAATGGGAACTTCAGGCTGAAAGAAAAATGAGATAATCTGACTCCACTGCTTTCTTATACTGTATTTCTGGCTCTGGGTTCACAGTCCTCTGCATGATTCAGAATTGTTTACCTGCTGATCTTGTGAATGTTGCTCCAGGAAACACAATGGTAAAGGGATATATCTTCTAACCTGGCAAGATTCATTTTATATTACGGAATAATAAAGAAAAAACAAATGTAGGGGGTTTTAGGCAAGCAACAACTAGTGATTTTTTTTCCCTTTCATCATAAGAGAGCAGCACACTCTACTGGCTGTTTCCTTGCAGTTTGCTAGATAAACCCCCATGTATTACTGTAAATCAGTATCTTTTACTCTTCCAGTAATACAGTCAGAGACAATATTGTCTAACTAGAGAAAAAGAAAATTGAAGGACATGGATGCTAAGTCCTGATTCTGCCACCAGCTCATGTTAGTTAACATAAATCACTTGCCTTGTAGCACCTCAGTTTCCATATTAAAAGAATAAACATCAACCTTTGCAAAGCACACTGATACTTACAGTTTAAAGGTACAGACACAGAGGATTATGCTGTTGTTACTAATATGAACAATGAAAATACAATGATAGAGGTTAAAATTTTATCTTTCATACCAGCTCAGTGGTTCAAGGCTCTTTCACATTTTAGCACAGCAAAGTCTCAGGAGAATGCATGTCTATATATTTATCAAGATGTTTGCGGTTAAATTTTTTCTGTTCTTCAGCTTTGTGTCTCTGTGCAAATATACGATTTTGCCTGGAAAGCATATAACTGATGAAACTGAAGACTGTGATATTGCTGATTTTGCATGGAGTACATTACAAAAAGATGTCATTCACCCTGATGAAAAGTCCGTCTCAAAGGCATATGTCCTGCATGCAAAGTTGTGTGTTAGACCACAAAAGACAGTTAAACAGGTGCTCCAGCGTTGTGTAAGCCTTCAGCTGTTAGCACCCGTACACAGAAATCAGTTTCATGTAACTGAATAGCTTAACGTGTTTTTCCTTTCAAAATACACTAATTCAATACATTCCAAAAATGTTACTCTTAAAAAACCTACTTGCATGCTTAAATATATCACACATCTCTGAATGCCATCTAGAGAGGGAACTCCTCTTTCAGGTTATAATAAATTAGCCTATTAAGAAAATGAATCCCAACTCCTAAAGCAAAAGCATTTGTTTCACAAACAACTTTCAGTTCATGCACTGCAACAGACTGAAACAAATTTGTGACTTTCATTTTATGCAACTATTTGTAGTATGTCACTACTACAGATACCTTAGTTCCCTTGCAAGCATTTTGCTTATCACAGCACTATATAAACTTCTACATCAACCTACAGCTTTGCATATGTACAGACTACTTACAATATTATTAAAGTACTTCCTAACTAGAGCTTTTTACTAGTTATACAGAATTATTTGGAAAGAAAAAATTGTAACAAAAAAGCCTAACTCCTACACACACTTTTTCATATTTACACAAAAATATTTTATAAACAACCTATTTTTAATATAGATTCACTTAACATTATTTTGCCTTTTTTGCTTGCAGGTGAAGAAACATAACCAAACTCTCACACTGTCTACAAAAGAGACAACATGATTGCATGAGACTTCCAGGCTTTTATTCTACAGAGAAAGAGACAATTCCTGGGGGTCACTGAAAGTCAAACTGGCTCTTATGTGCAGCTGTAATTTTTAGTTTATATGAAAACAAATCAATACCATCTCCTCAAAACTCAGACTCTTTTTAATGGCACTGAAATGAACTCCTGTTTATCAAGTTCTCAACAGAATTTCCAGAAGGTTTTTTTTACATTTACAAGAGATTACATTCAACGGATCACACCAGTGAACAGAGTACCCAGCTCTTTTATCTGGAAACTATGACAGAATTTGCTTCATTACGCTACTTCAGTTTGTACAAAAGCATATACGATCATATACAGTATCACAGAAAAACAGATAGGTGAGATTGTGTCAGCTGAAAGTTTTAGCAGAATGGCATCTTTGGGGCAGTTAGCACATTTTGCACAGTTCTTTCTCGCAACTAAGGAGGAATAAAATTTACCTCAGAGAAGCTATAATCTTTTGGTATTATAATTCAACAAGTCAATCTTAAATTCCTTCATCCTTAAGGCTTGATTCAAAATCTTTTGAAGTTAATAGAAAGATTCCCCCTGACTGGAGCAACTCAGATCCTAAAACCGTGCTCCTAAGCCTTTCCCTCACCCTTACACCCTCCCTCCTTCCCAAACCTGGGAACCAGTGGGAATGTTTCACGGCGGAGAGGAGCCTCAGGGCTGCTCTAAATTACTTTAGTCAATTTTATCTCCCAGAGAACTAACTCTGGGAGTACAGCATCAACCTATTGTACCTTCTCCTCTGGTACATCTCCATAATGGGCTCGGAAGAATGGTTGGCTTGAGACAGCTAAGGTTTTTAGCGTGCCAAAGGAATTCACATCCAGAAGCTAATTCAGCTGTTTTTATTTTACTTGCAGAAAATAAGGCCAGGTTCTGGCTGGAAACAACTATAGCAGTTCATTTCAGAAAACAACCTTCTCCCAGCACTGCAATCCTTCCCAGTTCAGGGGTCCTGCTCAGCGCTGGGCTCCCAGAGCCCTTCTGCTGCAGGGGAGTGCGAGTAGCACAAGGCTCTCTATATCCCAATGGCACCAATTAACAGAAAGGACATTTCTAATGGTAAGGGTCAGATGCACAAGGACTCTCTTTTTATATGGTGATTACAATCAGTCTGAACTTACAAAGCCAGAATTCGCGGTGCCCATTTCATATGTTTCAAGTGTCTCTAAATCTGGCCTCATCCTAGCAGGACATCATCCAGGACCCTGGGTTCCTCCCAGAGAGGTGCTCCCTTTCTATTTCTTCTTCTAAAATCTGCATCTCCACAGTACCCTAGCATCCATGCATTATTCAGTAGAGCATTGAGCAGTTTGCGTGACATCTATGGGTCCTTTTTTCCTTCAGGTTCTCACCAGAAAGAATTATATTGCATTGTTAGCAAGCCCAGTGTACTGGTCAGATGGCAAGGACCACTGATGGAGCCACTTGCCAGAAACAGCTCTCCCACAGCAGGCACTGGTGGCAAAGACATTTGACCATTTCAGTATTTCCTGAAATCACACTGTCTCTCCTTGTTATTGGAATAAAGGTACATCCCATAGGCCTAAATGAGCAATACAAAGGAACTGACTGCTGAACTCCATGAAAATGCAGGAAGTGCTCTTGTGACTAAGGGTCTAGCAACAGCAAAACCAGTATAAAATAGTACAGATGGTTTAAAAAGGATAGGGATGATGTGATAAGGGTCCAGTGTGTTTAGTTTGTACATCTAGAGAAAAATGAACCTCATCAATCTTGATGTCTTTTTCTTATCCAGAAGAAGTGTGTAACATAGTGGTAAAGATCCTTGTGCAGATGTAGAATGTGCAAAGCAGATGAAAGGAAAATTTTGCATTTAGTTCAGTATAATGCGCCTGCAGACAATATAATGTGCATAGATATTACCCTTCAAGGCAGAACCAAAAGAGTGTAACACAGACAATCAACCTATAAAGCTATACAAGCACTAAAGTCACTGTTTTGCGTGCTAGTTCCTGTTCACTTATTGCCATTTTTCTTTCTCTAGGTCCAGTAATGATCATTACTGCATGGATCCACTCTATTTACTTATCCCCGTTAGGATAATGCAGCAGTCTATCAACCTGCCTGCATGCCTGCATCTTTCCCATTATAATTAGAAATTTTAATAGATTGCCTGAACTACACACAAATGAGAGAAACTATGTGCACTTAGCATTGTTTGCACCTTTATTGTTCCTTTACCAAATTTGCTCAAATAACATTTTGTATCATCACTGAGCAAAATTCTAGAAAAATCATTCAGACAGTGGCAAAATTCCCCTTTAGGACTTTAAAATACATGCCAATGTAGAGAAGAAATCTACTTGTCACATCAGCTCGTTATCAGACCTATACAAAAACATTCTTCTAAAATGGACAGATTCAGAATTATATTTTAATATGCCTAAAATGCACAGTTATTTCTGTCTTATGACCTAGTACTTTTTGAAAGCTTGAGGAAACATGAACAAGCAGAAGAAAAATGCTTCTACAACCTGCAATTGTATAAAATAGGAAGCAATCAAGGGGCTGTCTAGCATTACTTCCATTGTCTAAATGTGGAAAAAGTCTTTGACCCCCGGAAACTGATTACTAAGCATATGGACAGCTGCATGCAGCAAAGATATGTTCCTTCTCTTTCCCAAAGCATCTTTCAAACCCTTTGCCTAGTACTCAGTCTGCCAGACAACATGTGATGTGTGATCATGCTGGCAGACCAAGGACCCGCTGCTGCATTCTCCACAGTTGTTGTCTGCTGACACAAAGTGTGCCTTCTCCTACCTAAATTTAGTCCAGTTTAAGCAAGCTATATCTGGGCTCCCTGTGTGGTCAACACATGGAGATAGGCATCTCTTGAAGACAGCTCATCCCACCTTGGATTCTTTGGATGCAATGAACTGCACCTAGAGACGTCTGTCTCTGTCCGTGACAACACAGGGAACCCAGGCAACTAACATAAATAAGGCACTTCACAGATAAAGCTGGGGTCTTAGCTAGATGCTAAGTTCAGTGATCAGGCTGGAGCTAGAGTCTCCAAAGGTGCTGCAGAGATCAAAGGGGAAACAACTGGCTCAGAGAGATGATTATGACATCCCTTTAGGTCATCACCAGGAACATGCAGCTAGGCGACGCTGCAGAGAATGCAACGTAAGGCAAGACACAGCCTAGCAATATTCACGCATGGGCAGAGCTCATCCAGTGAGGAGGGCTAAGAATTGAAAATCTCCCTCTAGTCCCAGCTAAGCCTACAGAGAAACCTGTAACTTCATTCTGATGCTGAATAAGTCTCAGCCTAACCTGTTCTGCCAACATGAACTTCAACCTCAGTTTTTCATTACATGCAGTTTTGGCAGTGAGGTTAAGAGAGCACCTTCTCCTAACTAACCACTGACCTGGTGAATATGCCTTACTGGGCCTAATCATCCTTGACTTGTATAATTGGAGAGTTATGAACAGAGGTTTTTGTGTCTTGCTACTTTTATCTACGTGGATTTGATCCACTAGTGAATTTGGCAAAAACTTATAATATTGGGAGTATCAGTTGAAGACCAGCACACATTTCAGGTACTGGTGTGTATAAAACACAGAACAGCTAAGCTTCAGTTTGAAATTCCTATTGCACTATAGAAGAACAAGAGAATATTCTGTGAAACTGAACAGCAGCAAATTCAAACTTGAAAGGAGGAAATACTATTTTCAAATAAAGTGTAATTGGACCTTAGTGCTCATTATGATGGGATGTTGCTGGGGCTATGGTCTTATGAGAGTACGGGCATTTATTTAGATAGTGGTAATATCCAGGGTTGTAATAGTTAATGCTAAAAAAGAAGAGTACTGGAACAAAAATGAAACCTTATGCTTAAGGATTTAAAACAATCATCTCCACATATTAAGAGAGACCTTTCTGAGTGTGATGAAAAGAGGGAGGAATTATCCACATTTGCCTGCTCCAAGATTCTGAAAGCTTCCTCTAAAATACCTGGTTCTGGATACTGTTGAAAACAAAGTACTACACTGGATGAATCACAGACTTGATCAGACTGGCAATTATATTACCGAGTCTCTTCTGTATTGTACCGCTGGTTGCATATTACAGTAAAATAGCACTGTAAAAGATGTCTGTTTTTTTAAAGGCATGATGTTCAGGTGGATTGATTATCTATTTGTTTATTTACTTTAGTGCCGAAGATGTCTTTTCGAGCCATATGTATATTTAATTCACATAAAGTGGAGTTAGGCCATACAGCTTATTATCACAGGATCTCTCTGGAGTATACGTATATAAAACAAGAATTTGCATTTTTAGCTGTCTCCAAGGTCCACAGAGAACACAGTCAGACAATTTAGGCAAGGATATTCCTCAGGGAAAATGGTAAGATGTGCTCCAAAGCTCTTGCTTTGTCTGAACAACTTCCACTGACACTGGCAGAGACAGCATATACAAAATGAGGGTATATCCAGCCCTAAAGAAACTGCTACAGGCAACAGGGAAGGGTTATACATACCCACAAAGCAGGTTTCAACCATGTTAAAATAAGATGGGTTATTGTTGGTATGAGGCAAGAAATTTTTCTCTCGTCAATTAATAGAAGGCCTGGAATATAGAACATGTTGAGTTACATATTTGGCTGGGGAAATCATTTGAAATATTTTATTATTGAAAAGGAGACAAGTGGATTTAAAACATATCATGTTTTTAGATGACTAAGTTTCCTCTGTATGGAAGAACAGGTATAAATATTGCATTTGAAAAATGTCATGTTGATAAAAAAGCTACAGTTTCACCAATATAAAATATGAACGTAAACAACATGTCTGTCAGACATGGCTATAACATACTACTTAACACTGCTAACTTATAATATGTACCTATTATTGTTAGTTCTCTTAATGAAAGTAAAGACTGCATAAATTCTTGAACACGTTTCACTTTTCCAGCTGCCTTGTGCTGTAGAACATCATGCTAACAAGAAGTGATGCTAACAAGAAGCTAAAACCAGTGTAGCAAATGGGGCATTTAAATATATATAAACATACAGACATTCATATATAAATAGAAACTGGCTATTTTGGGGAAATGAATGGATCCCCAGACAGACGTATTTCAGTTTAATATTACCTATATTTTCCTACATGGTAACCATTACAGTCCTGCTTAATCAGAAAAAAAAAAGATTATGCTCACTGCTAAAATGGAAAGTCAATATTCAGCTATCATCTTCTCTTTTTGGGTTCAATATGAAATTTTTTCTGTCAAGTACAGGGAACAAAAAAAATACGAATTTTGACACTTCCTCAGTCACTTCAAATCTGGACTTAAGACACCTATACCTGCTAGCAAAAACCTTGTGTTCATGTTCAGACCATKTCCATACAGACAGCTGCCATGCAGTATCACTGACAGTGTCAGAAACCCTAAATCTCTTTAAGGTTATAAAAAAGTGTATTTTGATACTATCTCCAAATGTTCTGCACTTGCACTGCCTCAGAGAGATTATTTTTGCTCTTTCCTGCACCCAAATCCATGTTTTCTGCTATGATCTTCAATCTCCACCCAAGTACCGAGCATCTACTTCATTACTTACTGAGAACTGCAGCTCGATGCAGCAGCAGGGTCACATACCTGTATCTAACCCCTACTGCAACATCAAAAAAATGGTATTCCATTAGCACTTCACACTAAATAGTTACTAAAGTCACATGTGAGCATTAAGCTTTGCTCTTTCTGTTACAGAAACAAAGACTAAACTGAAACAGAGAGGACAGAAGAAAACAGGCTGAGATGTTAAATACCTGATGATAATTACTAAGAAGACTGTAGGCTTGAGCATCTGATTAAACAGAGAGAAGAAATGACCCTTTGAACTTAAAACCTACTGGGGGTGGTTTCTACTGCAATAACACCCTGTTTAAACCATATGGCTACAGTACATCTGTGGTTCACTGACTATAATTACAGCTTTAATACTGTAACTGTAGCAAACAAGTCCCATGGTGTATTAGACTAAACACATGAGGCATTTTGTCCTCTTGACTACAGCCTGTTTAATGGCATTTCAGGCTCCAGCACATAAGTCTGCTCTTGGCCATGCACTCCCAAGCAGTTAAAGCTGGCCTGAGCTGCTTCCAAAGGAACACCGTTCCAGCCCAACCGGGCATTGGACAATTACTTGAGAATATCATTTAGGGCTGAAACTGACATTTATCTAGTGATTGAAATCAGCTGGGAACTCAGTTTCTGTTGTGTCAGCATTATGTCTTTCCTGGAGCCTTCAGGACAGTTGGTTTGGCTTGTTCCTGCGCTGGACATTTACAGCTGGGCTGACGTGGCAGCTGAAGAAGCAGCATACCAAGTTTGTTTGTTTGTGTTTTTTATTTTACTTCATTCTCTATCCTGGCCCCTCTCCTGAAAAAAAAATCCACAAGTCAGGAGAACTGAACTCACTTTAACTATCCTTTCCACTCCTTTTCAGAAGTCTGCAAACACTCCCCTGCAATTTGTCACAGGCAGGCTCCCAGCCCAGTGCTGGAGATTTGCTTTGAGCCTCTTTTGTCAAACATGTTACAATGTGCAGCCTCATCTCTATAGCTTCTCAGATGGAAAGAGGTGTCTGTTTAGAAGGAGGGAGTGACCTATTGACACTATTTAAATGTGATGCTGCCCTCTGCCTTGCTCCGAAGTCCTGAGGTTTTTATCTCTAATCTCTAAGGACTGGCCAGTGCAGCTCCTGCTGCCCTGTCTCAGGACACACGTGTCTGTGGGCCTCTGCAACCCTCCCTTTAGTGTGAGGTTTTGTTCATCCAGCCCTGCCCAAAAGACCAGCTTTTGAATAGCTTTAGTCTTCCTTAAACCCTGCACTAAAATAAGTCATTAGCAGTCATTAGCCTTTTCCTGGCCCGAGAGTAGGAGGCAGGTTTTTTTCCAGGTAGGATTTTACTTCTGTTTTCCTCCAGTAAAACACAAATTTTCAGAAACTTTTCTGGCTGTACCACTCACTTGATCAATGAAACCTCACAGTCTTGTTAATCCTCCTTCCCATCACAGTTGGACACTTCTTTTACTGACTTCATACCACCGTTTTGGGCATCTTTCAAACACATTATTCAGTGCTTTCTCCTCTATACCAAATTTATCTAAATGCAGAGTGACCCAGAACAGAGGAGACCTGACATTTTGTCTGTGGGGTGGAGGCAGGCACTGGCCTTGAAAGCAAGACTGTGCCTTTACTTTCTCACTGTCCAACCCTGAATATCTGCTCCTCTGCCAGGACTGTAACCCATTCCCTTCCACAGCTCCTACTTTCTAACCATGCTTCCCCAACTCCATGAGACACCTGGACCCCATGGCCACTTCTTCAGCTGGATAGCATGGGATACCCCTCTATCCCTGCAGGAACTGCAGAGGCTTGTAGGGAATGTGCTCTTTAGTTGCATCTGTGTCAGGCAAAATGTCCAAGTTCCTGACCACAAACAAAACGTAACGAATAAAATTCTTAGGACAACTTTTTTTGAAAGAATAATCTTGTTTTTTAATGTGGGAAAAATGGCAGATTTCAGAAATATACAATTCTAGCTTATGCCACTGACTACAGTCCAATGGGAGCTGCTTCCGTGAGCTGCAGGTAGAGTGCAAATCACAAACAAAGATTTAATGATCTTGCACCACCCCACTGCTAACAACCAAAATAGTCATGGTCATTTTCTTAAAATGTTGAAAGAGCACTTGGCGCCCAATTAGGTCAAGGAAAGGAGACTGAACATGAATATTTGAACTCCCACTACCTCCCCCAAATAATATAGGTTAAAACTTTAAAAATAATATATTGTCCTTAATAATAGTAGTACTTTGCAGATTTGTAAGTATGTTTCAACCTAGGTTATCAAAACACTTTACAAAGGCAGTTAAGTAAGTATCATTATATCTATTCTACTCTGAGGTGACAATGACTTTGTGTCAGTTATAACTGCAGAACAATCCAATACTTATCCATTATTCAGCTTCCCAAAATAACCTATAATTCTCTAGCAACTCTAACAGGAAAACGGAATTACAAATGGGGCAGCTGAAAGATCCATCCATCAGTGCATTTAATAGGTTATTCTCTTAATGGACAGAATTACCACCCCACCCCATTGCACCTATACTGCAAATAATAACAATTTGCATGTACACGGTGCCTTTCACCCTGAATGATCCCAAAGCACTAGACAAACTCTCTGAAGCACAGCTGAGGAGGGCAGCCCCATGCCAGTGTAATGCAGCCACCTCTGGGAAGGAATGCAGATAGCATACTGAAGCAGAAAATTAAAACAACAAATAAGTTCGCTTTTTTGAAGGGAAACTGGAAAGGGTGTAAGTTCTCTTTAGTGCAGAAATATAGCAGAGCCCTTTCTGGTAGGCAACACGAAAGTTATGGTGAGACAATCAGTTGAAAACTCTGTGGGGTTTCCTAAATAAACACAAAAGCCAGGGCCCCAGCAGGTGGCCAGGTTTGATATTCAAATCATTAACATTTTACATGTGGAGTTTTCATTAGGACAAGGTTACCACATGATGGACAATCTGTATATATTTGCAAATGTGGCATGCATAGGAGTCAAACCTGTGCAAGGAGTATAATTCACAACAATCTCTCTGCCCGAGAATAGCTGAAGGCAATGTCCAATCAAAGTACTGTCAGTGCACTGCTCAGTGAATAAATGAGTTGCTTTGACAGGAAATTCCAACAGCAATTTTAATTCTGATCAGGCTTCAGGAAGTGGAAAGAATAAAAACACATCAATTACAGTGACAGGAAGTTTTAAATCACATGGCAAGCAGCTGCTGCCAAAGGACACGTCTGCCAGCTTTGTTAAGAAGTATGGTATTTTGGTGTGACCAAAATTTTACACCAAAATTTTACAGGCTGACATCAGTCCCTAATTGTATGTTATCCCACTACAAGGGTAAAGAAAATGACACAGTGCAGACAGCACACAGTCATTACAACAAATCAGAGAGACTGTTTTTTTTTAAATCCTGACCCAAAAAAGAACATATTTTTAACAACTACAGAACACACCACTGACTAATGGTATGAAGTGCATGCACGTCTACCTTAATAAAGCAGGAGATCCCAGGAGCAAGGCAGAGAGACCATCGTTTCCTGAGTCAGCCCTAGGCTGCAGAACTAGCAACACTTTAATCATTACACATACATTGACCTTTTTTATTAATTCATGTTGTAAATTATGACCACTGAAATGAATCAGGGGTGTACTGGGAGGAAGCCTGAAGACCTGTTTGATGTCAAGTTCTTACTGTATGGTGCTGACTCAGTGTCTACTAAACAGTGTCCTTCAGTTATAGGTTTAGGTGCTTTTCTTTGTTTCCTGTGTAGTACCAGGTTTAACATTAATGAATTCTGAGCTAGATTTCTTACAGCAGAACCCAATTAAGCTGGCCTGGGAATGCGATGGTGGGGCTGGGGTGGGCAGAGGGAGGAGGTCTCAGGCCAAGTTGCTGATTTTCCTGCCATGGCATTGTAGTTCACTTCAGATTATCACTTCAGGTTATCACTTCAGGACAAATCATTCAAATGTATGCAAATTATTCTGGCCTGACTTTCAGGTACAGTGAAGCTGTTTTGTACAGCCCTGGGACTGGAGAAGAGCTTTAAAGCTAACGCAAATGTGATTTATAGTCTGCCACAACATTGTAAAGCAGCCTGGATATACAAGGGATTTAGATCCCTAGGGTAAAACTTTGATCTCATTTTAGTCAATGGAGATTTTGTAATTGGCTTCAGTATTTCTCCCCTGTAGTCCAAGAAGGGAATGGCTATCCCAGCTCCATGACACACACCACAGAAGGTTAGTCAGATGTGGTAAATGCCATTCAATACAAAGTGATAGAAGGAGTGCGCTGACCTGCCAAAACAGTGATTGACTTGTATCCTACACAGATGATTGATTTATATCCTCCACAACTGAATTATATCCTCTGCTACACAGCTTCCTGTCCTGGGTAACTCTTTTACTGCTGCCCCTTCACTGAAATGATCCAAGTGTCAAAGGCATCAAAGGGCTTCAAGCTGACAACTGTTTTTTGCATGGGTGAGTGAGTGTAGCAGAGGACAATTTGCCCTCAGAAGAGGAGGCGCTCATGAGTTTTGCTAACTAGATGAGCAAAGATAGGACAGTATTTTCTAAACTACAGAAAAAATATTCAACCAAAAGTGACTGAAATATTTATGCAGATTAAGAATAGGTCACAAAAAGTGTGTCATTTTGACAATATTGGCAAGCTTTGTATAAAGTTTTGCTTTTCAAAGAGACTATTTTTCAATAAAAAGAATACTGGAAGAAAGATTTAAACTAATTCTACATAAAATTTTTCATTATGTCTTTGGAGACGGTGTGAATATTGGATTCCAAAACAAAGAAAAAAAACCTGTCAAGATAAGACATGATACATCTTTTTATTTCATTTTAACTTCTACTTAAATAGTAAATGAAGCTGAAATGTAAAAGTGCTCATAGTTTCCTGCATAATTATTCACATTCAAATCTCTCCTCAGGAGAGATTCTGTGGGCTTTGATCCAAGGATTTTCAAGCATTCAAGGAAGATACAGGAGCCAAATCTCATATTTCTTCTGAAGAAAATACGGTATAATTTCCTTATGCTTATAAGGATATTCCACATATGGACAATTTGGCCTGAAGTCAGAGCCAAAGAAAAATACAGGCAGACTTCTTAAACATCCATTATTTTTGAAAGTCTGTTATTTCTCTTCTTTTCTATCTTTATAAAATTCTCCTTATATTCTGATAGAACCAGTCTTTCCAGTCCAAGAGTATTTAAAAGATATGTTACTTCTTATCCATATTTTTAATCACTATTAAGCTGTTTCACCCTAAAATGATGTCAGTCTATGTCTATGCAGATATATATCATTTCCAAAAATTATATAATATTTCAAATGCAAAGTTATGAAACAATGCACCAAAAATCACTGAATTCTCATTGCATGGAACCATCTTGCAACAGGATAGATGACAGTGACAGTAAAATCCTAAGAAGCAGGTGAGAAACTCATCTTTAAAAAGCGTGACTGACTCCTAAGAAACATTTAAGGTAAGCAAAAAAAAAGGAAATGGACAGTTTTATATGCAGACATGTACATAAAATACCTCCTAATGCCCTATCTAGCACTAAGTCAGTTTGCACTTCAATAAGCCCCTCAAATGGGTGAAAGAGTGAGCTGCACAGAGTTCCTGTTTCCATTTCCCAGTTCTGTCCTGCCACCAGTTACTGTTGACATCCGTGAACAGACCTGCTTTCAACTTTCAGTATTGGCCCAAGCCATCCAGAAGGTTCCCACTCAGGTCACCTACACCTGTGTCTACCCTGGAGGACAAGTGTCCCCTGTGGCACATGCCGGGTGTGTGCCTTGGCTTTACACTGACCACCTGTCAGGCTAAGACTTCAGGGTGCTCTTCCTCCCTCCAACTGCCTCATCTTCTAGTGCCCTGGTTTTCTTTGAAAGAGGGAGGCACGATGTGCTCCAGTCTGGAACAATCAGGCACCAGGACTGTAGGACGTGACACAGTGCAGACACTGGCGTGGGGTTAAGAGTAGGTCTGCTAGGAGTACCAGATAGATGAGGCTTTGGTGGCGGTTCTGAGTCCTCACAGACTTAGTTGCAGAGGAATTTTCTGAGTTCCAGATGTGCAGGCAGTTCCTGAGAGGGTGGGCCTTGGGTCAGAGGAAACTCAGGCAGAAGCCTTATGTTATCAGGAGGGGATATTGCAGCCGACCAGGCCGAGTTAACATCATCTTTACTCTATGATAGCAAAATTGCAGTGTAAACTGAAATCAGAGCATCTGGAATCAGGAGAGATGCAACATGATGACTCATTAGTTCTTGGTCAGACTTCTCCCTGTGCAAGATGTCAGTTCTTCACATCCTTTCCCTCTGCCACCTCCAGGAGCATTCTCTTAATTTCTTAGGAAAATACAAATACATCTTTGTGGCTGTCAGCACTTCCTCCACATCCTCTTTGTTATTTCTCCATCCTTTACAATCTATTATTCATCTGCCTGCTTGCACTATTCATCCTGATTTCTGGTCCCTCCCCCCCATGGCCAGGAGTTATTCTTTAGCTCACAGTGCTCCCACAGCTCTTTAGCTCTTCATCATCCCGCCAAGTGCTGAATCTCTTGCTTTTTAGTATTTTCTCAAAATCCTTTTCTGTTTTAGATTACGACTGGTCTTCACCTGTATAACATTTCATCAGTTGGAGAACACATATGATGATTTATTGCTGTTATTACTACTGGCTAATCCTTGGAAAACTGTATTAAAGATCACAGATGGATTCAAAAACTCAAGTCCCAGCCCCCCCCCCAAAAAAGGTCTTATCTCCAAATGGTGGTTATCAGTTACTGCTTTTTCACCTGATACACTGCAGGTCCACCTCCTAGAAAGCCTCTCCTATGAATCACCTTCCAATGAAGTCATATAGAGGGATCTTCCCATCTCAATGAGATGGTCAGTAATATAAAAGGGAGGTACTGGCACATGGTGATTTTGTAACCAATTTTCTATCCAACTGACCACAGCCAAGAGAACAAGAGGTATCGTTTATGAAGATGCCCTTCCATATTCATCCAAGTTTTTCTGGTCTCTGCAAAAACACTGAAAGTTTGTAGACTCCATTACTGAGATTTCTCGGGAGATCATGCTACTCCCTGTAAAGATATGAATTCTTCCTACATCCTGTTCCTTTGGTTCAAGACATCTTGCTTCATTCATTCCCTGGGGAATCAAGATTCTTGCACAACTGAGATCTCAGCCTCCAAAGAACCACACAGACAGCTTTGTACTTCACTTTGGCCACACCCAGGCTCAAGACTTTGAAAAGCAAGTGCCTAAAACAAATCAACATCCTACCTCCTTTACCAAGACCTTGAGAAGAAACATTGACTGAGCACAGCTTGCAGGGAAGGCAGAGACATTTCATTGCCTTTTTTACAGACCCTGCATGAAAGCACCGTTTGCACCAGAGATTTGGAGAACTAGAATTCAGCCACTAACCCTAGTCTGTCATGAGAAAGACCCAGCCTGTTGCAGCATCTCCACATGTCTCAAAAATGCACTGAAATATTTGCTAAGAGGAATATCTACATGTTATTGTTGTTCAGTTTTATTACAGCAGCACCAGGAGTGCCCATCAAGATCAGGACCTTGTGCCTGATACAGATTTCAGTTTTCAATGTGGTGACCAAAGGGCACCAGATTATTGAATTTACTACTTCCAGTATAAGCAATCATAAAAGAAGACTCCTGTCAATGTGCTATTTGTACAGACAAGTGCTCAGACGCATGAGCCATATAAGCTAGCCCACAATGACTTTTTCTGAAAAAAAAATTCTTTAACTTATTATAAGATTCATATCTATGGATTGATGCATATGCATTTAACCATATACATTATTCACTTAAACTTAAGAGACCTGATTTTAAATACTTCACCACTGTGTCATATCATGGAAACCACCTCAGGGCTACTAGGAAGGGGGTTCAAACATCCCTCATATAAAACACATCGTTATGCATTAGAGGAAACTTCATTCACCAGAGAAGAATGGCACACCAGCTGGAGGTGAACACCATAAACCACATCAAGTTTTAATTAAATTCATTAAAAATGCTTTGTCTCTCAGTGGGTTTGGGGGCAGATAGATCCCTTTAACAGTGGCCAGCACACAATCACGTTTGTCAAAACTAATAATAATACAAAAGCATTTGCTCACCCTGGGACATTTTGAAAAAGTTCAAGTAAGTGTATTACTTTTAATATGGGGCATTTATAAATTATTGCAAGATGTGGCTGGTCTTGGAGCAGAGTTGCTGTTTCTATTGTTCTTTGGATTGATAAAAGGTGTTAATAATAAAAGGCACATTTTTAGCAGCTGAGTGAATCGACTTGGAATATAGAGGAAAGAAGGGTATTTTCCCCTTAATATATAAGTATACAGGGAGAGAAAACCATTTTTCTTGATCAGTATTTCTTTACAGCATGTATTCTATATACTGTACTGAGTATAATATACAATTACATTTCCTGTCCTTCAGAGCTTGCCGTCTATCAGCAAAGCAGGATACAACAAATGCGTGTTACAGCACCAGACCTCCTCCTGCAAATGCATACATGCCTAATGTCAGACAATCAAATATTCCAGAGGACTAATCATGAGCACAGAGCTAAAACCATGTGTAAATATTTGCAGGATTAAGGTTATTAACCAGGGTAAAAGAGGATAGCTATGTGGTTGCTTAGCTCTTATGTAAATGACTTTGTTTTTCAAAGCTGGAAAGCCTTGCAAAATACTTTTATGTTTAATCAAATCCAAATAAAATGATTCTACAATGTACTGAAGGGCTTCACATGATGAGTCAGTGACAAAGTCAGCTATTTAGACTCATGGCAAGCACTTCATTTTGGTCCCAGTCCAGCTCCCATTGAAGTCAGTGGGAGTCCTTTCCCTGATTGCAACATGAGTCTTTGTTACTAAATTATCTCAAGCTGATGAACTGTGAAACAGCAAAGTTACTTTTACTAACCATTCCTAATCCAGACTTATTAAGGATATTTGTAAACTAGTAATAACTAATTTAGTAATTAGGTCTGAATATGTACTTATGGCCCAGCTAATACTTGAGAGTTGGGCCTTCATTTCTGATAGTCTGTCAAGAGACTCTCGCTCAAGAAATGGAAGGTGCGGAAAGAGCTACAGGAGAGGTAAAAGTGTAGATCCCCCATCATACACCTCAGCAAACAGGTCTATGGCTTTCTTGTTCATTTCACAGCCATTATGCTATAAATTTTAGATTTGAATCTGTATTTTCTTGCTGTTCAGTGCTCTTTGGGCCAAAGAATTTGACTGGTTTTAGTTTTACTTTAGCATAAGGTATATGCCTTGAACATGCATTTGACCAACTCTATGATATGAAGATTAGGTTGGTGGATCAAAATCAATGTTAGAACATAAAGTGTGGTGCATTAAGTATTGAATCTACACAATGAAGTCTTCTGACTAGTAAGAAAACACTATTTAATTAAAGAAACAAAAGAGCAAAGTCATTTTTCTATTCCTTCTCTCTCCTCTTGCCTTTAAATATCAGCCGTAGAAATGCTGTCCTCAGTTACATAGGTTTTAGAGGAAAACAAGATGCCTGCTTTTTCACTTTGCTTTCACACAGACACAACAAACAACTTCAAAGGAGAATATGTAAGAGACAAAGGAACTGAAGAAAGGAAATAACAACAACAATAGTCTCAAAACTGTTTCAGGGGCTAAGGCCCTGAATCCAGGCTGATCCATGACCAAAACAAGTAGTTCCCTTGGCATGGAAACCTGGACAGAGACTAAAGGACATTCTAGATAGGGTCCATAACCTCCCTGCTAAAGTTGAGTTCAGCTTCCTTGGCCTGATTCATCCCTTCAAGTGAAAGATTAAAAGTAGATGAAATGCATGCAAGAAAGGTTCTCATAATATAAGATGATGGGATAGCTATAGCGTGAGCCTGACAAGAAGCAACATGGGTACAACTTAAATCCAAAAGATTTTAACATGGGACATGTGATGACCCAAACCATACCATTAGCACAGGCATCATGGATCATTCTCTGATATCACTACCAGAAACACATATCCTATGTTGTTGACCTGACCAGAGACAAGCACTTATCACTTCTCAGCATCCTCAGCAATGGATCTCCTCCAAAGTGAGAAATCTATCACAAAATTTTCTATCTCCAGAAAACACAAGGGGCCAAATTAAGCCAGTAGCCCATATTTCAGAACCATAAATACCAGGATATGATAGTATGGCTGCTCCAAACATCCAGAGGTAGACCAGTCCTATAACACGGTGATAATGAACATTCAGCTAGAATACAGAACATCAAGTTTCTGGTACCTGGTTCAACAAATAACTTGTCCCAGATCACACAATATATTACTAGTTAAAGCATTCACCTACTAGGCAAATCAAAGACTTGATCCCAGGCATTTTCTACAAGAAACCTTCAAGGTTTGGCTACCAAGCTAGAAAATCTAGATATGTGTATATATACCCCAGCTTCCATTTGTGAAGACACCAGGTCAAGGTAATTTTGCAACTCCATTCTGGAAGTTTGGGTTGAGCTATGTCTTCAACCTGCACATCATCTGTAATGCAGTATCAGACCATAAATAGCTCTTCACATAGTCACAAGCAAAATTGTTAGTGCATTCCGTGTTTCATAGCAGCTGAGTGGTGGTTTTGAGCACATCACTGTTGACTAACTGGTGGCTAAGAGAGGGAAAGTAGGACCTGAATGCCTGGGTGGAGGTGACAAGAGACCAAACACAAAACAACCATGATTAAGGGCTAGAATTCCAAAATTCCCCAGCTCCACGGTTGGGGCCAGACCTTCAGAAAAGTTCAGCTCCAAACCAAGCAGTGAGATCGGCAAGAGTCCTCAAAACCCAGCAGCTACTACTGAGACCAGGGCTGCTATTTATAAGCTCAGGGATCTGCTTGTACCACACTTAGAAGAACTGGACCTGCTTTGAGCTCTTATATGGCTGTTATGTGAGGAATAAAAGAGCATCCACAGCAACAACACACAATTATAGACTTTAAATAAGTGTGAAGCTTCATAGCTCAAAGCTAACAACTTTTATAAAAATAATTAGTTATTCACTTCCTGTGGGCCTTAAGTAGGGCATTAACTTGCATGAAGAAAGAGCACTGTTTTGGAGATGCAGAGCTAAGACATACATCTAAATTAATTGTGTCTCAGAGTGAATTTATGCTAAGTTTATTTAAAATAAGATAGATGGGCGAGTGGCAGCCAGGGTCTGGTTGAAAAGTGACATTATTTGTGGAGACAGTCTATTGTACTGCAGCAAAAGAGAATTCCATCTTCTATTAACAGTGGTCAGTGGGAATTCACACTGAGACTTTTACTTTACTGACATATTCATTTCATTAAAAGTTTCTTCATCCAGATCCTTTCTTCAGTTTTCACAGTATCTCTTAAGAGCATGTGTGAGCAGGCAAAAGGATTCTCTAGAAAGGATCCAGCTACCACTGATTTCCAAGGAGGGATTCCTAACTGCTGAAGATCAGATCTACAATTTGTCATTATAATAAATACAGCATGGCTTTACACAACCTTGGGAACAGCTCTTGGGAAAAAGGGGAAGGAGAAGTGGGGCCCAGGGTTTCCACTGGAGGACTCTGCACAGGTGCTCAGGTCAGACTGCAAAGATACTCTCAGAGAACAAAGACCCAGGCTGGGTGCATCCCCATTTAGCTTTAACATGGGTGACCATGTGGCTTGTGGCACCCTTCATTTTACCCAACGCAGCCACTTGGCTCCCTCTCCAGCCAGYCTGAGGCCAAGCAGCTGACACTCCTCTATCCTAGGCAGGTGGCCTCTCTTATGGTAATGAGCCAATTAAAGGAGACTACAAAGAGGCACAATTGGACTCCTTCTTAAGCTGTGGCACAGCTATAGAATTGAAGACAGAGAAGTAGCGAACAGGAGAATTTTCAGCTGCATAATTTTTGACCCTAGTACATTAGCAATTTGGGTTAAAACAGAGGAGAGGATTTTGGCATGTGAATCTTTTTCTTTCCTTTGAGTCATAAGTGCCAAGAAACAAATTCAGAACTGTGAAGAAAGAAGGGGTATCTTTTTCTGCACATCTTTTAATGCTACTAATGAAGGGCTTTCCATGTTATGGCCTGTGTCTCTTTCAGCACTGATTTTGTATCTACTTACAGGATTAGAAAGATCAAGTGCTAATTAGAGCACTGAGGATTAATAATTGTTACTTCTGCAATGCACATTTCTCTTAATCTTACCTTTTAATTCCAGTGGAGATTGGTGCATGTTATAAAGCCAGAGTTTGCTAAAGGTTACTAAACATGCAATAAAAGGGTTTGGGTATTAGCTTTCCTGTATATACCAAATAGGGATGATCTATTAGGCCAAAGAAGGAATTACAGGGATGGTAGGAATAAGCATGCTTTGGGCTTAGTTTCCGAAGAAAACAAAAAGTCGTGTCTTTGTTGTGCTATTGGGAGCACTGTTAATCCAATTTTTTCCCCTTTTACATTTTCATACATATAATGTAACTTGAACACCGCTGTGTAATACGTACAACACATTGTTAATTCAAAGTATATCCAAATACTACTGAAATGATAAATACAGTAAAATGAGAACAAAGAACACATGAAACAGCAAATAGAGAGAAATTAGCAACTATCTTTTCAGTGACTGCTGACTCTAGAAATCATGGTGCTACTATTAGCAGGATAGTTTCCTTCTGTTCTTTTGTAAAACCTCCCAGTTCAAATGTATTGATAGTCATATATTTGCAAATAAGTTTATAACTATTTGGCTGCCTCAGGGGGACCTATAATAAATCAGCTCAATATGGCAGTTGTTCCTATGTAGACATGGCCAGGATCTATCCCAGGGAGCAAAGACTAGGATGAACATTTTCATTTTCAGCCAGAAAAGGATTCAGTTTGCATACAGGTGTTACTGGGCTCCTCTCTGAATTCATGGATCACTGCTAGTTTCAGATGTCGGGACACAGCGATGGGTCAAAGGCACAGTGAGATGACTTGCAGCTAGTTAAAGAAGTTTGAGGTCAAGGCTGCTAACATCAGAGCTCTTGTTTTTCAGCAAGTGACGCTAGATGTACCAGATTCTCATTCAATTATGTACTTTCCACTGCAGCTAAAGGAACAGATTGAGTTCTGCACAAAGGAGCTGACTATATTTTTGTTTTATTCTAGAAAAGAGTAGCTTCTCTCTTGAGTGGAGGATGGGATCCACTTTTTCAAAAGCATACAGCAAGGATCATCCATTAGGATCAAGTAGGAACTGCAAGGAGGGGAGGCAAAGCATTATCTTTCCCCGTGCTGTGGGCAGTTTCTTTAAAGCAGTATTCCTTTCATGCCCATAGTGACCCTTGCACAACAGTCCCCACAGAAGAAGCTACAGCTTCAAAATTGGTTCTTTATTTCAGTGAGAAAGGTGATTAACTTTGCTGTTTGTTTTTTTGGTTTTTTTTTTTTGTTTGTTTGTTTTCCATCTGCTAGTTGTGGAATCCTGGAGCCTGGATGGTTTACAAAAAGTGCAGCTGCAGCTGTGACAAGTCTGTTGTTCTCCTTCCAGCCTTGTACAAATTTATTGGATGCATCTCCTGGGCTTGCATTTGCTGCTGAGGTACCTTGTGCAAGAGAACCTGGGGTTTGCAGAAGGCCAGGGCCACTTTGGAGCAGGAGGTTTCCATGCATGTGGGCCTGGTTTTCAGAAGACCTTTCCAGGATTCTGTTAAGATTGTGGAGGAGCGGCAAAGAGTCAAATCGCTCGTCCCTTCCCATCTAATGACACAATCAGGGAGGAAGTCTAAGATCCTTGAAAACCTTTCCTTCCCCAGACCCCCTGTTGTGGGTTTTACTGCCATACTAAGGGCCAATCTTCTCTCTGTTAAATCAGTTCTTAGTAGTTAATTCCCCAATATTTACTTATGCTTAAGAAATTCTCAGATCTGCCTGTTCAAAACAATTTAGCATTAAGAGGGCTTTGCTGAAAATCATCTTGAGTCTAAGAAAAACCTTTCAGAAGTCTTTAGAGAGTGTCCTGGAAGGAAAGACAGGGGATGGGAGCAAATACTGCAGCGATGATCACTAATAAACATACCATTAGACCATTCAAGGAACACGCCAGTTTCTACCAATGGAACAAGATTGTCTTATTGAAATCCTGCTTCAGCACACATATGCTACATATTTCAGGATATTAGACGTTTGATGCTTCCTCCTGCTCCCAAATGCCAAACCACGAAGGGCCATAATCTATGGCCTCTTCATTCTTCTTTCCAGAAGAAATCCTTGTCAGGGTCAAATATATAATAAGCAAAAACATGGAAATACATCTTCCAAAGCCAAGCTTTTATCCTAATTCTTTACTACATAAAAAGTATAAATTTTCTTGAACATGCTGGTAGAAGAAAACCTTTGGAAGTATACACCTACTGTCTGTAGCTTGCTAGGTATGGAACACAGACCCATCATACCTGGTCATCTAGCTGATATGGCTGTAACAAAGAATAAAAAGTCACTGAGGATCTGTACTTTACTAAATTGTACCTTACTGACTGTATTTTAAGGAGGGACTGGTAAGAACAGAGCTTGCAGCAGATTTCACCAGCATATTATTCCCCTGAACCTTTTTGTAACACCTATAAATGAAGCTTTTAATGATTCTTTTTTATGTTTCTAGATAATGTCTTTGGCATTATATTTTTTCTTTTTTTCCAATGTTCTGTTTAATAGCTTGGGCTTTTTTTATATTTCTTTCATCAGCACTCCCATTCATACAGTTTTTCAGTCAAACAGCTCGAGCATCTTCTACTAAATATAATTCTTGATGTAGGTAAAAATAAGGCCAGTGTTTATCTGCATATAACACCAGAAACTCTCGCTCATTTACAGCACCACTTATGCATGACATGTTGGTTCATCAGTGCACCACCAGAGGGAGCTGCCTGAATGCCTTTGAAAGATTTTTATGAACAATTTAAATTAAAAATCCCACCTTGGGAATCTTGTTATCCAGAAAAGGAGAGCAATTGTGACAGACAGAAAGAGGAATTATTGAAAGAGTGTTATACAATGCAATGCCTCAAATCTTCACTTTGCTTCTTTTTAGTCTTATCCAATCTTGTACAGTCTGGTACAATAGCACAGAATAAGCTTTGTTGATTTAATCAAACAAAGCGGTTTTGCATTAGGGTGTTTATGACAGCTACTGAGAGCCACAGTATGACTCTGGTCGACTGAGGTTTGAGAAGAAAAGGGAAACAAGATTTTTATAGCTAATTAAAAACACCCAACACACAATACTGCCTATGAGAGACCATAATATTGTTCTTACAAAATTAGTGTCCATTAGTACTACTACTCAGGCTCTGTCTCTGTAAATATAAAAACAGAACTGATGCTTTAGCACTGATTCCTCTTTAGGTTGTCTCTTTTTCTTAAGTAGTGATGTATATCCCAGTTCTGCTCTGCTTTCCAACACCGTCTTTTGTTTTCAACAGTCTCTGCTTTCCCAATCTGGTCATGTCTAATGTCCTTCCATCCTTTCCATCACACATGTTTTCACGCATCCTGACATGTATGCTGCATGCTTGACAATGCACAAATGTGCATCTATATTTCCCATTAAATGAGGGGTTCAGAGATATTCTCGGGTCCAGACTTGTCTCACACATTTTAGACTGAAGCTGAGCTCTGAGATTCTCTGGAAGGGAAAGCCTAAATAAACTCTTTAACTTAACTCCCAGCTTCTGATCCATGAGCTCTAGAGAAACTGAGCATGGGAAAGCTCAAGTATGATCTAGCTCAGTTCTGAGATTGGCTTTTCTCAAGTACAGCATGCCTTCACAGAGCTAGAGCTGAGCTGCAGTCAGACATGGGAAGGTACAGCACGCGAGTCACAGAATTTGCTGTACTTAAGACCTGCTGCACGTTATCTTATGGGATAGACAAAGTTAGAGTTTTACGCTGCTTAAACCTGAGAACATCAACCCTTAGAAATCAGAAGTAAAAATAACTTTATCTACAGATTTTAATGTTGGGACTTCCAGAGGCCTGATTCATTTTTGCTGCAATCGGTCTGTCAGTTCTAGTCATAGGTTATTCCTCATTCAGTTACCAAAACTCGAGACATAGCCCTCAGAATGAGAAATCGACATTTACTTGTCTACGTGTAGCCCTCTGCTATTAAGCTAGTCACTGAAGAGCTAGTTAATGCAGTTAACGGAGCCTAAAGAGAGTTCTGGTTCATCCTACAGTAGTCACCTGCATTTGGTAACACACAGGGATACCTAAATTCATGTGTCTTGGTCTTATGAGCCTTAGACTGTGAGCACAATGCCATCCCTCAGTGCTTTAAAAAGCATAACTTTCAGGAACATTAATTCAGAGAATTACAATGTCAAGGAGAGATGCAGAACTGAATCCAGCTATTAGCCTCTGAAGTTTCACCTCCGTTTTGCCACTTTGTTCTGGTCTATTTCCAAACTGAATACAGAGCTCATTTTTCTTTTTTCCCTAGGAGCTAAAATGTCCTCAGTATTTGAGGATAAACAGATAGCGCATGGGTCTGAATTGCGTTCTTTGCCAAAACTGGGCAAAGATTTGTGATGTAGGAAGAGGTTATCCTGCTCATGAGGTGAGTATGGTAACATGCTAGTTTTCCCCACATGGACAACCATCTGTCAAAGATGATAAACAGGTGAAGTACAAAGGACCTCCACCGTACTAGAAGTTCAGATCTCCTTCTCCTGTATAAGAAGGGATCTACTTTTTCAGCAATGTATTTCAGACTATCCTACTTGCAATGACAGCTTGGCAAGCCATAAAAGCGAAACAGATGATTTTATCAACCAGGAAGTAGCCTTCACCTCATGACAAATAATGATATTGCTGATATTGGGCATCAAAGCCAGAGAACTCACAAACCTCCATCTTCTTGCTGCCCCCCTGGTTTTGAGAGGAGCCAGCTCATAGGGATAGATCTCTTCTCAGTGCAGGGACAGTGTGCTGCTTCTCTCACTGAGGTTTTGCCTCCTGGCCCATTAGAGAGGAGGCCTGGGGCTGAGGCAGGCACCCAGCAAGGCTTGAATGTACAGGCTGTTTTCCTATCTGTAAAGTTAGCTTGTATACAGACATACGGACATCCTTCCTCCACTGCATGGCAGTGAGGGATTCATCCTGGGAAGAGGTCAGGCTTTCATGTTGCTGCTTTCTGCTAGGTGTGCCTTCAGGAAAGCAGCAGTTGAGGTACTTTGGAGGGTCCAACCATCAAAGGTTACATGGGACTGCCACTGTGGGGCAGTGTGAGAGTCTCTGCACAGTGAAGGAGTATGTCCCAGAGACCGACCTCTCAGAAAATACTTGGCATAGCCTAGGTCTTAATTGACTTCAGAATGGAAAAGGCAGCACAAGTGTCTTTCAGTGCCTGTGAATACCCAAATTCAAGTTCAATTAGAGGAGGAGGAGGGGAAAAGTAGAAAGCACTTTTTTTACTCAGGTTCCAGAGCCAAGCTCTGGGTGTTTTTGAAGTCATCCTACACAGAAGCTTACTGTGACCTAAATAAAGCAAAAGAATTAGGTACTTGTGATCAAAGAGCTGAATGATGCATATACACATCCGCCTAAATAATAGAGTGGGTGGAGGAAATGACATGTCATTATTTCTCTGAAATAAAGAGAATTACCTGTTCTGAAAAGAGGAGTTAATCTGTTTTTATGCAGTGAAGAATAATGCCATATTATGTCTTCTAAAATTAGCAGCCGACTAGCTGAGACTTCAGTATTCATAGCATCTGGCTCTCTGGCAGCACACTGTACTTACCATAATGAAGCTTTCCTTTACTAATTTTACAAAGACTGGTGGAGCACAGCCATTATCACAGACAGGGCCCACATCCCTCAAGCTCCAAAACAGCAATCTCTCTAAGGTACTCCGCAAAATCTGATAATGACATTTCAAAAAGCTGCAGAACTTTGAAAGAATACTAACTCCCCTCTTGGTGACTTAATCTTATAGGCAAAATTTTTCTATCCAGCTGTACAGCTTTATTAGTTGTACTTTTCCAACCCAGAAGCAAGTTTGTGACAGCCTCATCCTAAAATTCTGCATTTTGATATTTCCAGTAGCCAAGGTATGCAGCTAAAGAATAAATTCTGAAAGCTAAAGTCAGACTCATATCTATGTAAATAAAGTGTTTATTTTTTTCTTTTCTCAAACTCTGAGGCTTCAGACTAAATAAACTGAGTTATAAACATAGTAAGGGTTAAACTCTTTCTCTTAAGATATGGCTATATTTTATCACATGGATGCACAAGAACAGTGTAGAGACTTCTCAAAACTGTTCTCCCAAGGAATTCCCCTCTATTTGCTGTTACATGTTCACAGTGACACTATGAAGGGCTCAACATTCACGAAGAGGTTTAGGAGATTAAAAAACTGAGAATTTTTAACACACTTGGGAGATCAAAATCATGGAGCTTATTTATCCCCTACAAAGTTTCCAATTAACTGCCATTTCAATGGAATAACCAACTTTCCTGACTCTTCCTTTCCAATGGAAGGGCCATATTCACATCTAACTTGTATGTAGAGAATACCCTAGCAGCAGATCTGAAGGGAAATATAATTTCAGCTTTCTCTACCATTCATCTGAGATAAGCGATTGGGTGATACTTTCACTGTGTTTAAATATTAAAATTTCTGTTGATGCTGTTTCCTTGTCTGTGACAACACAGATAATATGAAAGATTGCAAAACCAGTCATAAAATACACCTATTTCCTTCTGACTTTTTTCATCACAGCTTTGGCCTCAGCAGTCTAAGGTCCATTAACTTTTGTGCTTGCGCTTATTTGCCGTCAAACGGGAGGAACAAGAGCTTCCTTTATGTTGGGGAATCAAGACAGACTCATGTTACCCTCTGTGCTTGCCATCTTGACTGCCAGGTTCCACAGCAGCACAATAGCTCTTTTTCCTTGAAGGGTGGGAGGCTGTCCTCTTGTCCACCCAAGGAAAGGATTTTGTAAAATTGAAGAGCTCCTTGGAAAAAAGCTTTACTATCCAAAAAGAACTTATTAGAAGAAGAGAGGTTGGCTTGTTCAGAAAGGCAGGTCAGCTACTGAGCACCCGAGTTGCAAGCCTGAGAGGTAAACACATCAAAGGCATGTCTTTCATTCCCTGCCTCCATAGGCTTTTGTACTGGATAAAAGCATCGTGTCAGGGAGGAAGGGCAAACTCTTCATCTTATCTAACAATGACTATGATAATGCTCCAGGATCGAGAACGTACCAATCTCAAGTTAGGAAGGCATGGCCTCAGCAACAAACCTTGTCTCTTCAGGGCTCCAGCAGCTCTCAGACAGACAAGCAGAGATTAGCTGGATTGAACTATGGAGGCTCCCGAGACAGCTTCTCCCTCTGCCTCTTCCCACAGAGGCAAAGTCGTCAGGACATACTGCTCAAGAAGCTGCATCCAAGCAATAGGATGATGATGCATGAAGGCACAATTTCAGACAATGGATGACTAAGGCTTAGAAGGTAAACTTGTGGTCTGAGAAAGTGGAATCGGACTATCTAGCACAGGAGTCTTCTACTCTTTTAAAGGCAGAAGTGGTAACCCAGTTGTAGAAAAAGAGCTGGATATGTTTATCACTGTATCTCCCCTGACAGCAACTTGTATTTAGGCAGATTTACTCCTATACCTTTTGCAACCTATTTGAATATTCTTCTGTATGAAACCTGGTGAGGTTCTATTTTATCTTCATCCTTAACAGCAACAATTATAATCATGCCTCAGATACTACTCTTTTTCCAGTACTGATCTTTTCAAGATTGCTTTCAGTTGTTCTTCTGCTACCTGCTTTCTAATAATGTGTAAATTATACCAGGCTAATGTGTAGTTTTGCATTCAGTTTAACTAGTCTCAGTATGACTACAATCAGTTTCTCCAGTACAACACTGGCAAGCATGTAGATAAAGCAACAGTTGGATAAGTGCTCCTGTACTAAGTATCCAGGGTATTTATTTAAAAGCCAAACAGCTATCAAACAGCTCCACAGGTACAGATAATATGTCTGTCAGCAGAGAGAAGATAGGACTGTCCACATCAAAGTGTGTAAGCCTCCTTTTTCAGCACATGTAGCTAAACTGTAACTTCTCTTCTCCTAAGATTCACCTACTAGAGGGGACACAATTGCACTGACCTAATATACTGGGGCAACTTTCCATCACTGCCTCTTTACAAAGCATGGAACAAGAAACTTCCTTGAGAAAGCAAGAAAAATTAAATAAAGCACTATTTTACTTATATTCATAATGATTTATTTGAAAATATGTTCTCATTATACTGTTGTCTAAGCATGATCCATTGTAAGGCAGCAGTTTGGTTCCACCCGAATTTAAAGTCATTATTACAATTATTCTCACCAGAACAGCTATTAATCACATAAACAATACCTGGCTTGCAGAAAATGTGATTAGCAGCTATATTATGATTTACTATTATTTTTCTTACATTCTTTAAGTCTTACTTAAAGACTTATTTTCTATGAGAATGCTTTTGGGAAAAAAAAAAAAAAAGTAAATATCTTACCTTCAGATTGATGCGTGGCAAGAGGCGTCTGGGTCTCCTTGGAGTAGGACACCACCTCCCGAGGTAAGAAATCAACCTGGGTAATCTTTGACACCCCTAGTCTGTGCAGTCTGCGTCTAAGATTGAATACATGACATCAAAAGGTTAGTCATGTAAGTGTAAAGCAGCAGCAGGAAGAAAAGCAATAGCTTTTACGAACAGGATAGAGAAAAATACTTAAATGTTTTCTAAAATGAAACAAAATACACTATGTATGAGAAGCATTTAATTGGACTGAAGAAAATTAACCTGGGAACCAGTGGCCATAATAAATTATAGTTACTGAACCTCTCTGGACCTAGATCAGGTAGCTGAAAGAGACTGTAAATGGGAGAGAGAAATGACCTGCTCATGCCCCTCATAACTATGCAAAAGAATCGTCTTCTGTATCATATCTATATTACTGCAATGTTCTGCCTGCTCAAGAGAGTTAATCCTCAGTCTGAGATACACATAGTGGAAGGGCACAGTAGGCATAAAACAGATAGGCTGGATTAGGAATGAGAGGAAATGAGCATCTCTCAGATGTCCATCTGAGAGCAATGATAGAGCTTTTAAATGGCAAGGTGGGTAATTTCCATAAAGGAGGAGAGTCTTCCTTTCACAGGAATCATTAGCAATGGAATTGCTGTAGGTTCATGGCTACTGGAGTGCTAATGCAATGGCTGCAGGGGAATATCAGGGACACAACTGGAACAGGGCAAGTATAGCCTTCTTCTACTGCTTTCCTAACTCTAAATAAAACACATGAAATAAATCAGTAAAGCCAAATAACACTGTGACTGGGTAAGGGAAATAGTTATGAGAGAGACAGATGAACATGATCACGAACACTTCTAGTCATACACGTTTTACTCAACAATTGGGGAAAATCAAATTGTTTCCTGAATATTATTTGATTATCTGTAGAGAGGGAAGAAAAACAAACATTTACTTGCAAATGTTGTACTGGAAAAATTGCCAGCTTTCATCAGAGAAAAGAATAAGCAAATAATAAATGGATCAAATAAATAAATCTAGTTGTCTAGATCAACACGCATAAGCATGCTTATACATTTATGGGAAATAGTTTCATGGATGCAATGTTTCTGAACTGCCATGCTACTGCAGAAACCAATTTGGAAAAGTAGCAAATTCAAATACACTATCCACATACTTTCTCTCTTCCAGATTGTCAGAAGAACAGAGGTCAAAGGCTTTTTATCTAATCCTTTTATAGTGGTTTAGGTATTCAATTAAGACTAATGTCTGAAAGGAAATGAGAGTCTCAAAAGGAAATTGGCATCACTGGATGACACCTACTGAACTCTTCAGCTGGTTAATGCTACATCAGCTATATATTTTTCTAATCTATTTTCCTGGTTGAGTATTATTAAGCTGAATGCAATTAGATTCAGCAGGTAATCAGTATGAATCAGCCATATCATGTAGCAAATCACTACAGCAATAATAGTTGTTAGAGCTTTCAGTCTGTCTTCTTTTGAAAAAAAGAAAAATTAACAAGCTTTCCCTCCTTACACCAGTCTGTGACTCTGCCAATAAGAACAAAAGCAATGATTGTCTGAAAATCCTGCATGATGACACAAAAACTTCTGCGCCTTGTGATGCTTTATGAATCTGTAACAGCTAATAAAAGTCTCAGTACCGTGTTACTTTTCTGTAGCTGCTTTAACTGAGGGTCGGTGTGAATTCAAGCTTTAAGAAACAACACCCCAGCAAAATCACATGCAGTTTTTCCTCCTCCACCACCAGAGTTCAAACCACCATTGCCTACTTGGTCAACTAGTCTTTCCTACTGTAGTCAGTCCTCTGCTATCCCAGGCTACTGAAGACAGAAATAAGCTTTGCATTGAAACAGCTTCTGGACTGGGGTCTTTGTTAAGCATCAGTACTCTAATTAATTCTGTGTCTAATCTATGCCTAATTTAGACCTGTGTGCTACCTGTGTGCTACCTGTGTAGAATGTCATCCAGTACACCAAATGGCAACAGATTCCCATGAGGTCACTCCATAGCTCCTTGAGTGACTGGGGGAATGACGGGGAACATGGACCCTAATGGAGAGTTGGATTTAACTGCTAGTTGGCTTAGCTTCTTTGTACACTGTTAACCAAGAAATGAGTTACAGACCAGAGCACTTTGCTGAGAGAATGTGTTGAATTTTTCACCAAAAAAAATTATAATTTAGGAGTTGCTGAGGGCTGTACAAATGTCTAGTGTCACCCATATCCTGGTAATTACTGGTGAATACTGGGAGGTCTCTCTTCATCTGAAGGTATGTGGCCTCTTATTTCTTTTTGCCCCCATTGATCAACCTATAATGGTTCTTGTATAGCTAAAAGCTGGCCTAGTCCCTGGTTCCAAGCACTTAGGGACAGTAGGACCATTCTTTCAGCACCTGGACTCTACCAAATATGGACTGTAATGCCCTAATTCCTAATTCTTTTTTGGGCAGCACTCAACTGTCTATTGCTTTGCCATCCACATTTTTCACCTGAGATGCTCATAAGCCTTTTCATTTACAGCTTGCTGAATATTCACCTTAGAGAACACAGACACTTTGATGGATTTCTTTCCAAACTGCCTATGGGATGTCAGTAGGAAGAGAAGAAAGTTTATGCCTTAAAAAACATATTCCTCTGTCTGTAGGAATCAGAAGAAAGAAGCGTCTGCTAGAAGTTTTAAGCTACACACATCATTTGCATGCTGACTGCAGCATTTCTTTTGTATTGGTACATGTTTTATTTATTCTCATGTCACCAGTGGTAAGTCTGATTCTTCCTTCCCTTGGTTTTCAAGACTGTTTTCTTTCAAAGGGGACAGGATTCCTGCTATGGAGTACACCCAGCAACATGTGGATTCAATCTTTTTGGCATGCTTCTTTTCCATCTTTGCACTGACTGCTCATAAAAGATTGAAGTCTTGTGGGTATACACAGTTTTACCTTTACATGAGTCAAATAAACAACCTTGCCTTGCATAGCCATTTGAGCAATCTTGCTTCTGGGAGTGCTCATCTTTCAATTGCAACTTCTGGGAAACAGCAGGTAAGATCTCTACAAGGCTTCTGTATCTTAAAACAGCTTGAGAAACTCTGCCATTTTGGTATTACTCAGGTAAAGGAGAATATAGATCTATTTGAAGCCACACTCAAGTGGAAATTACAAACATTCCTAACAGTTCTGCAGGCAGAGAAACCCTTTTCAGTATGCTACATGGATGGTTTTCACTCTTTTTGATCTTCTTTCCCAGTTAATAGCTCTAATGCCTGTAACTGTCTGTGGGGGTATTGTCAATCAATAACTAAAGGGAAATTGTAGTTTTCCTTACAGCCTACAGCATGCTGAATTTTACAGGAATTGCCAGAGAGAAAACACCAAGAACTAGCAGAAGCATGAGATATTTGTCTGGAGATTGAGAGAGGCAAGCCTGTAAGTTCATAGGCAGAGCAACTTCAGCAACAGAGAGATTTGATTTTGCCCACAGTAGATAAGCTGTTCATGTTATCAGACTTTCCTTGATACTATACTGCATTTGCAAGGAACACTTTTGATCCTTAATACAGTGGCCTTTTAAACTATAAACACACTAGGTGCAGTTGGCTAACTGCACCAGTTAGGTTCTGTTATCTAAAGCAACTAATTTTTTCAGATGTGTTGGGTAAAGAAGTTCCATCCCAAACTAGAAAATACTAATTTTAGCCGTAGTATAATTAAAAAATGCTTGACTAATCTGAACTCAACTGAAAACACAACTCTTGGACTATGATCATATTTAAAAGCACAACTGTAAGCACATATAAAGGAAATCCTTTATAGGATCCTAAGGAAAAAGAGGTAATTGTTATTGCATGTGGAAACAACATAACTATGGCAAAGACAGAAGGGAGGGGAAGAAGTACCTTGCAAATGATTCAGAAAGAAAAGTCTGAATCAATAGGTACAAACAAGACCAGTGAAACTGTACATGCACATTAAAGTGCCACAATAATAACATTTCATCTGTAATGAAATAGTTATTTGTATTGTTTTTCAGGCAACAGAAATAGCAGCTTATCTTTTCATGAGCTTCTTTAAAATAGTTGTTTCTTTCCACAAAGATGGCTTTGCTGAAGCTTCTCATTGATGCTACTAAAAAAAGGAAACTTAAATTATGGTCTTTTTGAGTGAACAAAGCAAATGAAAATCACATAAAAACAGCTCAACTGGGAAGCATTTTCAACATAATTCTTGCAAAAAAATAATAAATGAATAACAAAAGAGCTGACAAATACCCAAGTTCAGAGTCAGACTGGAGCTGCAGCACTGAGGGGTCTGTGTCCCATTGCAAGGTCCTAGGGTGGTAATCAGCCGTGCAGCACAAAGGGGGTGGGGGGAGGAAAAAGAACACACAGAATTAACTGAAAGGATGAACAAAAAACCATCTCATTAGTTACATGCTGTATGTACCACATTCAATCGCCAAGTGCAATGGGGAGTCACAGTTGGTCAAACAAGGTTTGATGCTAGCCTGTGACAGGGGCAACTTATTAAAATTACATATTATTGGTAAACAAAGGGAAGAAGATGGGTTTCCTTTCAGATAGTAGTTAACAAAACATAACATTTTTCTTTTTCTAAAAGATTTCTAACTCACTAACAACAGTTAATGAATTCACAATAATCTGTAACATTTGCAGGCAGAGTTCATTGTAATCTTGTTTCTATGGTAAGGTGAATGGAGCCATGAACTCCACTGAATAGTCTAGCCCTTCATATATTCCTGAGCCTGATGATAAACCATCTTGTAAATAGTGCTCTGGGCCCAAACATCATACAGTGTATATGCCAATGAAGAGCCCATAAACACCAGCTCTGGCACGTTCTGGAGGCATCTGGGACAAATAAACAAATTCCTCTTCTTTTCATCCAGCTAAAATTTCCAGGGGGAGAGGGTAACAAAACAGCTGGGGAAATCAGATCTATGACAGTCTCTTAATGGACTGCTGTCATATGGGACTGTCACAAAATATATGAATGCTCCAGAGGTGTGGTCTCAAGCACAGATTTTGTTCTTTGCACTGCAATGCAACTTGCCATGCTAATATCTCTAAAACACTTTGCAAACACTCACAGAGCCCTCCAGGAATCCTGTAAAATACTTCTAATCCCCCAGTTCAGAAGTGCAGAAATTAACATGTTCAGACCAAAATTTTCAAAAGTGCCCACTCATTCCCTGGGTCTTGACCTTACTTTATTTTGCCTCCCTAATGAAGCCATATCTCATATGCAAGAAATCTGCCAGAACCTGTGACAGAGTCAGGAAAAGAACTGTGCCTCCTGAACACCTTTTCCTGTAAGACAAACACTAGATTATGCACTGCTCTCATTAGCAGAGGCTAAAGCAAAGGAAAGCATATCTCCACTCCTTCACTAAAGCAAGCAAGTCATGCAGACACACTGAATAATGATGGTCCTCAAAATTATAAATTCCCTTCATTTCATTTTAAATGCAAATTTTAAAGATATGGAGAACATAATTTTACCAAGTTCAGCCAAAACCAGCCATGTAACCAGCCATGCTCAATTTACACAAGCCCTTCTGCAACAACAGCAACCTTTGCCAATGAATCATCCATACAAACTAACAAGTTATTGAATTAGATTAGAAGTAGATCTCTTAAAGCTGTATAATTACTGTTATCTCCTGTATTTAGTAAACTCACCCATGCTATTGCCAATGGTAACTCACTCTCTGGAGAGATGAACAAGGGCATGTGCTGCACTCTGTCATGTCAAAGTGAAAGATAATCAACCTCAATACCCTGCATGTACAAAAAGATTGAAGAATTGTAATACTAAGGTGCTCTTCCAGGCAACGTAAGGGCACTTACTCTCCTCAGCTTCTTAGGGTCTGCAGTTATGTGCATTGTATGAAAGACCTTAGAGTGATAAAGGAATTCTCCAAAATGAAACAGAGGACTGCAAAAGGGTCAGAGATGAAACAATACAGTAATGAAGAGCAGAACTTCTCCCTGTAACTTGACTGTAACTCAAGTACAGTGGAAAGGAAAATGGACATAAGGATCTGAATGCCTGATGCAAGGCAAAAGCATCAGTGACTAATGCATTATAGATACTCCATTAAAAATGCTGTGTGTGAAAATGACTCTTGTAATATTACCAAGGTCAGTAACCTCTAATGGGACTTGCTATGCAAATGCCAGTTGCTCATTTTATAGCTGCCTAGGGGCTACTTATACTTGCACACCCAGGTTTTCTGAACACTTAAAAGAAAAATATACATAATCTATATACATACACATTTTTCCCCTCCATATACTTTCAAAACTAGGAAGCTTCCCAAGGGATAAAGAGTATTCCATTAGAAAGAACTCCATTACGATCTGATTAACAAGAGCTTGCAGCAGGTCTCTGAAGAGATGTAGAATTTACACTCCACCTCTTAGAATCCAGACCGAGTTGCAAGAGAGGTTACATTTACCTAGCATTCAACTGATTGCCTAAACTTATTAAGTTTTGAGATCCCACACACTCAAGATAGTACTCAACCTCCAAAATATGAGAAAAGTAATGCCTACTGCTAGAATTCCCAATGTAAATAAATCAATTTAACCCTTATTCTACAGCTGCACCTTCTAGGATTTGGGGCATCATTTGTTAAATGCAGTCCATACATGTAATGAAGACATGTTTTTTCCCTAAAGTACTCCACTTTCTGGATTCACACACACAGACTTAACCATTCTTGACATTGATATATACTGCTAATAGCAATTCTCCTTGACTCCTGAATACTTCTGTTTTTAACAGTTTCAGTGGATTTGCAAAACATTTCTTAGATTTGTGCCCCAAATGGTAATTGTTTTCTCTGCATCGTCATGCTACCACTCTGCAAAGGCTTGAAAATAGACTTTGGGTTTGGTTTGGTTTGTTTTTACAACAAAATCAATTTGTTGTGGTGTCCTCTCAAGCTTGGATGAACTGAGTTACCCCAGAAAATGAGGCTGTATGTAGCAGATCTTCAAATTTCGAGTCTCTTGCCCTAGGAGACACAGAAAGTAAATGGCTGCACTTACAGAACAGAGGCTGGAGAGCATAGAGACTGACTACAGGTTTCAGGAAATGATACTGGTTTGTCCTTCGCCTCTTCCTGCCACTTGATATATGTCTACAGATCAAAACAAAAGTGAGTGTACAGTAAAGATATGTAATCTGGGCCTACAATTTAGCCAGTTTAGACAGCAATAACACAGAAGAAGAAATAAAACAGATTCTAAGCATATTAGCAACCCAAGGGCATACAATGTTGAATAGCCTGTGCTCATCCACACCAGCAAATTAAAGCTAATCTGTTTCTGCTGAGCAGACATACTGTATGACATTCCCTGATCATTTGGAGAGCATTACCTTTATGCTTGTTCTCCTGTGGATAATACTCAAGGGGGATTGTGAAATGCCATTGGATCCCAGTGAAAAATCAGTGCCAATCTTTTCCAAATGCTTTTTTTTCAAAGTTAAGAGTTCTTTTCCCAGAAGTTTCTTCATGAACAAAAAGGTTAGATGTTATACCTCTTTTTCCTTTCTTCCTAGTAAATTAAAACTGAAATTAGCCTTGGGACTTCTAGTCACCCAAGGTAGGGCAGAGGGAGTAACTTTACAGACCCCAAAGACCAGTGCAAGTGCTGGTAGGTCAGCATTGAGGCACAGGCAGGAAGTGACACTTCTGCTCCCATTCTGGGCCTTTTTAGAAAGCATAAGTGGATGAAAGTCCTCCTAAAGATTTCAGTTGATTTTGGCACAAGTCTGTGTAGAAGAAATTAAAAGCATTTTACATTACCATTTTAATGGGGAAAAGAGACTTCCAAGTTATGTTTTGCATTTTATGTATGTTTAAAAAAAACAAGAAGAATGATGACAATCAGAACAAGGTCAATAAATGTTTTTGAAAGTAGGGACAGATAAAATGGAAGTATCCCCTTTTCTGCAAGTTATTTTTCATTCTGATGTATGTTTATGATGTTGTTTAGCTTCAGGATCTCTTTTCTACTTTGTGAACTGAGCAAATCACTGCTATGGGGACAAAGAAGGCATGTGGCTAACTTGGGACCACCCTACATTATCCTTCCAGCTCATAAGAAAAACTCATATCTAGTGAGGGGCAGAGCAACATCTGACCAATTCAAGCCTCTTACAGCACAACTAACTCCAACCTCAAAGGAAATAGGTGAATACAATTTTAGTGAGGTATTCCTGTATTGAGCCTACTTCCAGTGCTGTACAGGAGGTCAGAGAATATGATATACTACTTCTTCCTGATATCAAAATTTATGAAAGCAGACAGATCCTACTCTGTGGGAGACAGTAGTGTGTTTGAGAATTAGACCTACTAGGGAAATGCAGTGCTTCCTTGGACATTCCAGCATTTCCATAAATCTCCTGCAGTTCATTTGAGTTGAGCCCTCTTCTGAGGGAAAACTGAGTGTGCACACCATGCAAAGAATTCCCAGAAACCCCACAAATGGAAACTTACTGAGCATGAGAGGCCCTGCCAGGACTGAGCCAGATCAGACCATTCCCAGAAAGTGCAGACCTTACTTTCATGAGAACTACTGACATTGTCTCAATGCTGGTTGTTATATAAGTCTCCCACATAGTAACAAACAATAGCCCTGCTATCAATCTTTCTTTTACACGTTTGGTGGAAGACTGCTGCCCTTGGATGATTGCAGGATAAAAACAATGTAACTATGATCGAATAACAAATTGTTCTAAAGCAGTATGAAAGGAATGAGGATTTTTAGATCTTGTACTGAGACTTAGTGGAGAAGGTATATGGGTTATTACCTCCCTCAAAACTGATTCGTTTTCATATTCTCTATCGGCTCTACACTACAACCTTAGTAATATTCTATCTGCTTGGAATTCAGGACAGCATTCTTAGATGCTGGTGCTGTTTCAGCAATTAGTACAGAGAAAGTACCAGTTAATTTTGATACAATGCATCTCCTTTCTCCCCAGTCAGTAAGGGAATAACCTGTAGAAAGAAAACGAGAGGAAAAAGAGAACAAGATGTCATTCACCTATGAAAGGGGATGGATGGTAAGGCAACTCATGAGATTCTTCTATTTTGAATTCATGTCCAAGGCATCAGGGAGACCCTGATTCAGAGCAAATTTTAAGAAGACAGAGACAATTGCAGAATTCAAGGAAGGAAGTGAAAATAATCTGAACAAAAACATTATCTGTTTTGAATTACTCTTACACAGGAAAATCAGGTATTCCACCATGTGGATGCCCTGTGGAATCTTACTTCCAGAAGATTTTATTCTAATTGAATAATGTCAATTATGTAGCTTAAAAATGTGGAAATAACAGAAATAAATAAAATACAAATAAAATAAAATATCTGAGCTCTTGAAAAAAGTTCCCAACCTCCATCTGCATTAATGACACACAGAGGCTGTCATCTAAAACTGTCTGAAATCTATGAGAATTTTTCAGCTGATTTAAGACACTTTGGATCTGGTCTTCGCGATAGCATATGAAACATGTAGAGCACCAGCACCAATATAAATACTTATTAAATGATAAAATGATATGAATATCCTGAATCATAGCCAGATTGCAGTACAACTCAGCTCTGATAAATGCCTCAATCCAACACTTTTCATTCAACCTGTGTGCAACATGCTGGCAGCTTTGTTCTCACTCTGCTTCCCTGAAGCTAAAATCATATCCTCCCTCATCTATTGCTGATGCTGAAGAACATGTGTTCTGCATGACTTCTTTTCTCCCCCGCCTTCCCTTCCCAGGTCAAGAGCAACTAGGCCTGAAAATCTGTGCTTTTGAAAAAGGCTACTCACAGCAATAACAGCAAAGCTTGCCTTTCCAAAGGGCCTCTGGCAGGGTAGAAATCTTTCTGACATAGTGCAAATCACTCCTACAAGCAGAACCGGAGAAAGGAAACACCATATTGTGCCATTTCCTGTCATCAAGAGCTGTTGTGCTTCCCAGACAAGGAAAAAATGGCACTGACAGCATACTGAGTCCTGAGGGATCTGCTGAACTGAGATATCCATATGTGTCACTAATGAAACACTATTAGACCTGACAGGTCCCAAACCCAGCATCTTCTCTTGCAATAACAGCAACATCCTAAAATGACCCTTTCTGTGGGGAAGAACTATGTCCTCCGAACCCTAAAATACTGTGAAGAAGCTGGCCATGACTCCACAGATCAAGCTACACTGAGGTTTTCAGAGATCAAAGGCCAATCCCATTAAGCAGAACTCAGAGAGATTGGAAACGACAGAGGGAGTCACCCACAGCCTCTGAAGTCTCAAAGCACCTTTGCCTAAAAGAGTAATGTTTCTAAAATGGTATGAATGATAGGAAAAAATGACTATTCTCATTTTTCCCATCCAGAGTAGCAGGGAATCTTGACATTACAGAGGGTGTTTGCACTGTCTATCTTCAGGCACCTAAATTCAGTGCTCCAGCAAGGATACAAGTCACCATGGGCTCTCCACACAGGAACAGAAAGACAGGAAATTCCTCCCCAGAGCAGTTCAGAGCACCCAAGTTAGGCTCCAACTCTAAGTAGGTTTCAGAGATGGCTGTCCATGGAGAGTTCAAAGGACACTAACCCACCAAAGCACCTACGTTAGGCTCCCACAGTGGAATTACAGAGAGGCCTGCCTGTGTGACTCTCTGCCACCCCATTCTCAAGTAACTATCCATCTCCAGGCAAGTGATGGTGGGATTGAGTAGCTTCTAGCTTATGCTCAAAGGAAGATCTGGGGAATTACAGGCTGGCCAGCATCACCTCAATCCCTGGGAAGGTGATGGAGCAAATCCTCCTGGAAATTATTTCCAAACACATGAAGGATAAGAAGATGATTGGGAATAGCTGGCATGGATCTATGAAGGGGAAACGTGCTTAACCAACCTGAAAGCCTTCTACAACGAGATGATTGGCTTAGTGGATGAGGGGAGAGCAGTGGATGTTGTTTATCTCAACTCTAGTAAGGCTTTCGATACTGTCCCCCATAACATCCTCATAAACAAGCCAATGAAGTGCAGGCTGGATAAGTGGAAAGTGAGGTGGATGTATGGAAAAGTGGCTAACTGCCAGGCTCTGAGGGTTGTGATCAGCACAAGCTCCACCTGGAGGCCAGTCACCAGTGGTGTATCCCAGGGGTCAATTCTGGGTCCAATATTGTTTAAAATCTTTATTAATGATCTAGATGATGGGATAGAGTACACCCTCAGCAAGTCTGCAGATGACACAAAACTGAGGAGTGGTTGATACACCAGATGGTTGTGCTGCCATTCAGAGGGACCTTGAGAGACTGGAGAAATGGGCAGAGAGGAACCTCATGAAGTTTGGCAAAGGGAAGTGTAAAGTCCTGCACCTGGGGAATAACTCCATGCACCAATACAGTCTGGGGGACAACTGGCTGGAAAGCAACCCTGCAGATAGAAGACCTGTGGGTCTTGCTGGACAACAAATTGACCATGAGCCAGAAAATGTATGCTTATATCAAAGAAGGCCAATGGCCTCCTGGGCTGCATTAGGCATTGTGTTGCCAGCAGGTCGAGGGAGGTGGTCCTTCCCCTCTACTCAGCACTGATGAGACACATCTGGAGTGCTGTGTCCAGTTCTGGGCTCCTCAGTACAAGAGAGACATGGACATACTAGAGCAAGTCCAGCAAAGGGTCACATGATGAAGGGACCAGAGCATCTCTCACATGACGAGAGGCTGAGAGAGAGGGGACTGTTTAGCCTGGAGAAGAGAAGGCTCAGGGAGGATCTTATCCATGTGTATAAATACCTGGGGGGGCCAGGGGAGGAATAAAGAAGTTGGAACCAGATTCTTCTCAGTGGTATCATGGGCACAAACAGAAATACAGGAAATGCCATTTAAACAAAAGAAAAAACTTTTTTATTGTGAGGGTGATCAGACACTGGAAGAGGCTGACCATAGAGGTTGTGAATCTCCATCTTTGGAGATATTCAAAACTCGACAGGACACAGTCCTGGGCAAGCTGCTCCATCTGACTGTGCTTTAAGCAGGGGGGTTGGACTAGATGATCTCCAGAGGGCCCTTTCAGTCTCAGTTATTCTGTGATTCTGTGATCTGTGCTCTTTCATCTCCCTGTTAGCACGCAATGAGGAGCCAAGGGGCTATCTCAATTGACAGGAGAGCTACTTGAAAGCCTTCAAGTTTCAGTCTGGTTCTTCCTTTCTTTCATTCTAACTTCGAATGCAACTAGCAAAAGAAGTCAGTTAGGAAAAAGGCAAACTAAAAAGCCCCAAACTGCAAGGAACAACAGGATTCTTGTTTTTCACTTTGAGTGAAAGAGAAGCCCAATGTTTAAAAGGCTGGCCTGGACTACAATTTCCACAAGGTTCAGAATCACTTACATTAAAGAACTGTGCATCTGTGCATGGACAAAATATTGAAAAAGTTTCCATTCAACACATATATTCATAAAAAAAATGATGAAACAATTGTGAGATATGAGAGCTATTTTTAAATCACCTGTAAAATACAACACTTTTAAGACATGTTTGAATGCTTTTTTTCAGTATGATATCAAATATTGTTGTCTAAATTACAATCCAACACTATTTGCAAGTTCAGTATGCAATTTATCATATATCTAGACTTTTTTGAAGGTTTGAGAGTTGCCAGATGCATTTAAGGCTGCATAATTATTTATCCATAAAATTTTAGAGTTTTATCTATTTTGTTCTGTCACAATTAGCTTCTCCAAAGCTTCTACTTTACTGTTGGTTAATTAGAAAACTTAAGTTAGAAAACCGTTAGTGAGAAATTACTGCAGATGTTCGGAAATATATATATATAAAGATAAGTTGTTTGTTTTTAGTCCTTTCATTCTAGATTTTTGTAATCTTAATTTTTCCCTCTATAATYTTCACTTCCTGATCTTTGTCATACGTTTAAAATGTGTCTCCAAAACAAAATACATGAAGAAAAAGATTTAAAGCTACTACTCAGAGATGGAAAAGTACCACTTGCCTCAATTGATGCTTTGCATTTAAACCACTTTTCTGGTGCCATCTGTGCTCTGTTTTGCAGATCTGTTCCACTTTTAAAGGACTGGCAAAAAGAAAATACCTTCCTTGTGCTACTGTTTTCTGAAGCACATTAAAAGCAAGATGGTTATCAGTATTTAGGGAGGATTTCTGCCTCTCAACAAGACACTCACTTAGGCTTATACAGCAGAACGCTCAGACATCAATGTGAGTTGTTGTATTTGGAGCTGGGCTGGTAACCGTACAACAAAATGAATACATTCAGTAAACAAGAAGTTTGGCACCACTGTTGGAGCACAGCCAGATACTTGGGTTTGCATTTACACTTCCAAACAGGCTGACACCTCTGACTTCCAGTCTTAACCAATGAAAAGAGCAACTATGACCTCCCTGAGAGCGGAGCATTATCTTTCAGCTGCCTGGCAACCATAATAGTCCTTGTCAGTAGAGTATGAGTTTAAAATAATCTTTCTTTTTTTAAGATACATTTATAAAATGTCATGGACACAGTAGCATTTAAAACACAAACACATGTATATTCCAAAATTCTTGTTAAATCAAGGCTATGTGGCTAAGTATATTTAATTAGTTTTCAAAATCCACTTGAAATTTAAATTAGAATGAACAATTCCAGCGTGACTTTAATAGTAAGGACATGTAAAGGGACAAACACCTTGTTGATTCCCATTTTGCAGAATTACACTGAGTAAATAAGAATTTAAATAAATTCAATCTGCTTTTTTTTTGATATATTTAAAGTCTGTCCTTTGATTCAGGTCTACATTATAGAACATAATCTCCTGGCAATGTAATGAACCTTGTCATTCTCACAATTTATATGCTACAGCTGCAGAAATTTCAGCCTGGAAATTTATGCTGGTTTACTGGAAGGGCCACTGTAAGCAGCAGGCTGTATCTGCTAGGACATAAGGTCAAATAGTTAGAAGCTTCTGCTGAGTCCATGGATTGACAAAGATTTACTGTAAAAGTGTTGGAAAGCATGAACTGTCATTTTGAAAGTGCATTAATAAAAAACACATTCAGGAGAGGGAAGACAAATTGTTTGCTCTTGTAGTAAATCCTGAAGCAGTTCAAAAATTCCTTTTTATAACAATATTTTAATCTTGGTTTTTATATCAAGAATAAGTGACAAAACAACTCAGATGATAATCACAAATGTGAAAAAAGAATTTGGTGGGATATATTTTACATGTTATCAGCTCCTGCAGACACGCTCAGGGAACTGCCATACTGACATTAGGACACTTTGATCCAAAGCCCACTGATATGTACATAAGGGAAGTTTTCTCATAAACTTCAGCAGGCTTTGGATACAGTCCCATAAGAGAAGACAATGTTACATTTATTAAACAAACCTAGGAAGGAAAATCCGTAGCCTTTCAGAGGAGTCAAACAGATAACAGGAAGATTGGAACTTACATTATTGTCTGGTATCCCATTTATGTCTGGTTCCCATTTTCACAGGCTTCAAGAAAATCCTTAAAAAATATGTTACTGTAACTACTACTTAGTGGTTCTTCTTATTTTTCCAGATTAAACATCAAATTGAGAATGCAGTTTTTCTGAGGGCTTTTCAATGGGCTAGTGAAGGAGAAAACATCTACATGCACAAACTGCACCAGTTTAACTATGTTAACCAGTTCAACATAGGAGGTGATCTCATACAATGTAATTAAATCAGGATGAAATTCTATGCAAGAGAACTTCTGTTTAAGCCAAGGTGGTCCTTAGCAAGTAAGAAAGATTTTTTTGAGATGACTAAAATTATTTGTTTTAAGCTTAGTGTTTTAAGTGTTTTAGTCCCCTAAGTCATCTGATTGTCTTACTTCCAGGCATTATATGCCTGGACATAACTACAGAGAAACAACTACATATGGGCTGATAACCTAAATGGTTAAGTGGGGCTTTATACACTAATATTATTTTCTTCTGGAGGCAGCTGAGGCTCAGGTTTCTAAGGCATTTTATGAAGCACCCTGAGAATGGCAGTCTTTCCTTCTCCTTTAATTTATAGCATAGAGATGCTTGCTAATGAGAAAAATAATCAAAGATCTGGAGGACTGAACTCTATCCAACCTTTAGGAATGAAAGCATGAAAATCCTTAATGATGCTTACATGCTAAAAGGATTGCAGATGATTCTAATTAATACAGACCATTCTGACTTTGTAACTGGCAGGCACTGAAAAATACTCCTTGCTTTCTAGGTTGGATGTAAAGACACTTGAAAGCAACTGCCAAATATCAGTCCCTAAGGTGTCTACTTACAGTTATAGGCTGAAAAAAAAAAAAAGGCATGCAGAGGCTTCAGATATCTAGGGCTAAATACATATTGAATATAAGGAAGTAAGATTGTGGCTTTCCCTGTGCAGGCACAAAAGGAGGGAAGAGACTGTAAGAAACCTGCCTTCCTCCCACCTCTTATATTAACCTATACAGGGCAAGCCATAATGTGTGCAAGCAGCTCAAGGCAGTATTTGCAGCAGCCCATACTCAGGGGAATGAGGTCTGGTCAGCACTGTTACTGTCCTGTAAATGGGCCACAGATGGGAAGTGTGAGAGAGATTTGCTGCATCTATTTAAACAGCAGCAGAGTTGGCACAGCAATAACAGCTGAAGCAGCCAGGATCCCCAGGGCAAGGCGGGGGGCCAACAGCATTCCTCCTCTCACACATGCCAGCACAACTCAGGTCAAGAAGACTCAAGGCACAGTTTGGCCTCTAATGCTGAAGGAAACCATAAGATGAAACATATATGCCAAGAGAGCCTGATGATGGCGTCATGATAAATACAGGAGGAAATTTAACAGTTGGGGTGTGCATTTCTGCCTTACTACATAATTGGAAACCTTCCATACCAAAGCCAAAGCAATCAACCCAGAGTGGGAACTCCAGGATCCCATGGGTTATCCCATTCACCTCTAGCCACCAATTTTATAGTGCTCTTGACTATCCACTAGGAAAGTCTCATGTTTGCACTATACAATGCTCCATAGGGTTACAATCCTCCTTTTTCTGAATAAAACACCATTCAATGAAGATCACAATAAAGTAGATATTTTCCCTTGATTTGACTAAATTACAAGGGCTTTTGGAGGGGGTCCATGTATGGTGATGGCCTTTGTATGGAGAAGAAATGTACCTATTCCTTCACATACCCCAATCCCACCAGGAGCATAATAAATGTGTCACAAACACTCTCTGACAAGCCACCAACACAGGACAGGCATAATTGCAGAGGTCTCTATGTCCCAGTTTTATTTAGTTCCATTATGATTCCTTATCTAAGGGCTGGAACATACACACAGCTAAGCAGGGGGAAAGGGAACAAAAGCTGAAAGGTCTATATTTCTATTATCTCTCAGGTTCTGCATAGCACTCTGGATCAGAGTCCAACAGTTTTCCTGACACCATGGGCTGTATGAACTCCACTAAGAATGTTTCTTCCCTGTAGCTCCCTCAGGGTCTTTACACTGTTCTTTCTTTCCCTTTTTGTGTGCCAGTAAAACAGCCATTTAAAGGCCATCTTTCACATATAAAGTGATCTTAAAAAACCTACCACCAAAAAAAGTCTGCTACTAGTAACAGTTAAGGCTCCTACTCCTGAGGCAATACAACACAGGCCCACTTGTATTGGTAGCATTTTAAGGAGGATCCTGTCATTTGTGAAATCAGTAACACAATGAAATGCTGGTAATTTAAAGCTGAGTGGCAATGATGAAACAGCATCATTGCACGGAACCTGTCAAATGCATTTACTTAATGATAAAGTAGCTAGACCCTAGGCGATATGATTATACAGGAGTGGTTATAGCTAAATGTACAAAAGCATGGTTTTGTTACTGTCTAGAAGAGATCTTTTCTGTACCTAAAGAGAAGAGAGAAAATATGCTGCATGGACATAAAAGACAACCTACTGCAATAATCCAGCCTTCTTGTATAACCAAAATAGAGACCAGGATACACTTTCTTCCTTCACCTTCTTTATGTGTCTAATTAAACAGCAAAGCAGTTACTGAAAAAAGGAGACTGGAATTCTGATAACCTTTGTTCAGCTTGTAAGTGTTATATCACTGCATTAAATAAGAGCTGTTTAAAAATAAAACAGTGAAAATAAAAGCTGAGTCACCAAGTCTGTTTTAAAGCAAAAAGCCTGAGAAGCACAGAATCCAAAGAAAGACTTTAGTGACATTTAGATACACTCATGAGAGATCAGCAAACAAAATCTTTGCAATTACAATTATTATGTGGTAAGAACACACTTCTTAACTTGATGCGCCTTTTTTTGACTTGACTGATGGCAAGAGAGATTAAATACAAAACTGTAAAGGGTAAATGCAACATTTAAGTGACATGCTCTGACTCACTGGGTGCCCAGGTGCTCCAGAGCTAACTATGATTTTATATCTGAGAAAGAAGAAATGTTTGTGTCTGAGATTCAGACATGAAGCAATGCAGGACTAACACAAGGCTTATGTGTGTGTTTCAGTATTGTATTAAAAAGCAGAACACCTAAAAACTACACAAAAATGAGTAAATAACATACTGCAGAGAAAAATGACTGGAATTATATCTGCTTCTTGCTGCACTGGGCCAATACGAACTGAAGGTAGACATCAATAAAGTAAAAGAAAACATATCCTAATATATTTCTGTTTATACCCAAATGGCTCAAAGTAGCCAGGGTAGATGGAAGCAACTCTAAGTCATATCTGACAAAAACATATGTGAATGCAGACTAATATTGTCAGCAAACACAGAACGACCAAACAGAAAACATGCTGTTGAGTCTCTATCAGTCAGAATTGAATCCAATCTAATGTGACAGCTGCTACTGCGTTCTGTTGAATACAAACCAGGAAGGTATTCAGAGGTCACACTAAGTATAAGATGAACTGATGTAGTGGACAAAAAATTACACCAACAGCCAAAACCAAAAGTAATGCTGCTCCTCAGAGAGAAGTCCTCAAACATTATAGACAATTGTTCTATTTTTAGAATTGCCCATGTACTGTATTCTACAACATTTTATTTAGAAATAAAACTGTAGCGATGATGAGCCAATCAGGATTCCATAGGGGCCAAACTTCTATGAAAAATGGCATATTACTGCCAGAAAATCTCTTCCAAAAATCTGATTCTCCTTTAGTTTTTTTTCCTTTGTTACCTAATGCTATGCTCAGACTCATTCTCACAGTAACTTTCATTAAATATTTATAGTTTCTTCCAAATAAGGCCTGACCCTGCAAAGCTTTACTTCAAATAAACCTCACACACAGAAGAAGGTTAACTGATTTCAGTGCACCAAAAACATCTCAAAAACTGAGATATCAATAGGATGGAAACGTAGGTTAACTCAGGCAAGACCCATTTAAACTTAGTATCACCTTAGTGCCCTAATCCAAGTTAGAATGTACTTACAGAATAAGTGGCTATAGCCAGAAACACCCCCAAAACCAATGGACTGTGAGAGAAAGAGTAGAAAACAATCCGCCTGGAGGCTTGCATTATTTTATAGCAGATAAAATACGACACTAAAATAATCATTCCCTGAAAGCAGCTACCAGAAGATCAAGAATGCTTCCCACTACCTTAGTCTTCATGGTAGCACACAAAATAATCAGGTATCTAAATATATGGGCAGCAAAATATGCAGAAGTTAGAAATCATAAGAGCACAGATGAAGTTGTTGCAGAAAGAAATACAACCATTTACCTTTACATGCCCAAGACCGCTGAGCCTTGTGCAGTTTACTAACAGATGGAAGGTGGGAAATCTTCTATACAGCCTACTGTGATTCTCATGTTCAAGCACAAAAGGTACACAGGAAAGTGCTGCATGCACGGAGCTTAACTGCACACATGTATTGCACACACACAAAACCCAGGCAGTTCAGCAATAAGTGGGATGAATGAAGCGACCTGGGAACGCACAGGAGCAGTGAAGGATAAAGGAAAAAATGGACCACACATTAATCACACCATGGTCCACAAATGGAAGTCCTCCATGCATACAATATGCAGGGTGAACACACAGACACCCTGCAGATAATACCAGAGTCCATATCAACAGAGGTTAATATTAGCACATAAAAGCTACCCAGCCACAAAAGCATGTCCTTCCAGCACAGATACACTTCTGCTACCCTATACGCAGCTGGCATGCATTGTGAAGGCTGACCCCAGTGCTTTGGCCCTACCTGTGACAGGGTACTGGAGCTTTTCTAGAGCAGCATGCTTAGCTGGTTCAACCCAGAAGCCCTGATATTGCACTGCCTGGCACCGAAGCACTGCATAAGGCTTATTCCTGTACACTCCCCCAGATGGCACAAACATGCTGCTCATGGCTGCGAGTGCTGAGAGGAGATTCATAAAGGTCTAAGGTATGTTGGGTAGTAAAACATGCCTCTTCATGGGCATGATTTTATCACAGTTTTACTGTGACAGCTAGCATCCTCTCTGGCACCCCTTAAGAAGGGGGCAGAAGTTCAGACTATCTACTGCAGAAGAGGGTTAAGATGTATATAGTTATCATGAAGATGCTCAATGCTGATACCCTAGAAAAGGCAAATTTGTCCTTCACAGCACGCCACAGCATGGGAGCTCTAGGAGATGCCTTTGATTCAGCCCCTTTCTTCATGACGTTTACTCAAATCTAGTTAGCTGAAATCTATGTTTCAGGTGTACATGGCTGTATGAGCTGATCAACAGAACAGGAAACTGGTCATCAATGTCTGTGGACAAAATAATTATCCTGAAGGAGCCAAGCAGAAGATACTTTGTTCCAATGAGAATCTTCATGGGATGCTCCAATAGTCTTGCGGAAAAAATATATCATAACAGAAAGCCCTGCAGAAAGCCCTCTGTCCATATACTTATGCACGTAATTTTCTTGTCCTATCTCTGGAATACAAGCAACTTAGCCAGCAAAAAAGTAAAATGGGGTACGCAAAGCAATGTGGAAATAGGCAAGCTGCTCTCTGTGCAACAACAGGGCTCTGATGAATTGTTCAGAGCCGCCTGATACCTAAGAACATCACATGTCAAATCTACCACTTGTTCAGCACAATGTTTTGGTAAAATCTTCCATAATCAAAGTATAATGCATCTCTGCCTACCTAGAATTAGTCTCCAAGATCACCAAGAAAAAAAGTTGGCTGTCTTCTCCAACTGAAAGCACTGAAAGAAAACTGTCGGTAGTTTCTAGCACCATTACTCATCTAACATCTACTCATTCTTACTGTTGCCCTCACACTATCCTGTCACAAGGGATGTCAGAACGCTTCTGAAACCTAGTGTTATTCCTAGTGAAAAGACCATGACAAATAGCAAGGTGGTACTAAAGATCAAGCAGCAAAACCCACAAAAACCTAGGCTGCACAAGACAGAAATGGTTCCATAATTTAGTGTTATTTACACAGCCCATCCTATGCCTTCTCCTAATAAGCTTAATGGCATTGGGGAAAGGCAACGTTTCTCTAGCTATTATGCTAGGGATAATGGACAATGGTGCTGCAGGATAGCAGCACTACTAGTGTATAGATCATATGCCAGAAGGGATCACTGTAACCATGTAGGTTTTCTTCCTGTGCAACAAAAAGCTGTACGACTTTTCTGAATGAATCATTGTTTGAGCTATTATCTGCCTGTTGGACAGGCACATTATCCTGAAAGAGAAATGTCCAGTGTTAGAAGATCCAATAGAGTCTTAAGTAAATTGCTTCAGTGATTAATTTATTTCACCATTAAAATTTTACACATTTTTTCTGGTTTTGTATTTGTCTAGTTTTAATGCCAAGCAATTTGTTGTTACACATTGCATGCAGGAGCCCTTTCACTCCCCATACAGCTATTATATATACTGAGCAAGCCACCATCTCATTAAGTAAGCTAGAATGAGGTCTGTGGTTCCAGGATAACAACTACTCAACATTGTCTGAACTCTCTCCAATTTATCAAGATCCTTCCTGATGGATGTCAGAAACTGGCATTTCTAGACTATGCTAACCTATGTTCAATGTTCTAAAAGAAATCACAGGTGCTTGCCAATCAACACGTACCTCAGATGTACTTAGTGATATTTGGACTGAGAGATGAAGTCTGACAACTACCAGGAGCCAACAACTCATAGCAGTATGAATAGAAGCTAATTCTGCACTTGAAATTGCAACCCCAAATGGGGAACATACAACGTTCTCTCGCTTTCTTCAAAGCAAGACCTCTCCCACAGGCATTATCTCCTCTGTTGAACCAAAATCTATGACTTTGCAGTTCTTTTTTAATATTCAAGTCTTTGGAGATCATTTCAGCAATGAATAATCAGACTGTCTACAGGACTTCTGTCAGTCTGTGTGAGCTTGTTATTTCTGCAGCAGTGTTAGCAGCAACAACAACAGACAAGCCATGATGATCACCTCTTGGAGACTGGGCTATTAGCAGCTTTAAGATTAAACTGCTCCCCCCTAATGTCTATGCTCAGTCTACTGTTGTGCAGCAAGTTTGCAGTAGAATGGGGGGAAGAGAAAGATCTTACAAGCAAGATGACGCGAGAGATATGACACGTGCCCTCTCTTTCACAGAGGGCAAAATGGAGGAATATATTAAAAGGAAGAAGAGTAAACTTGCTAATACAGATACATAGGCATTCATATATGCAGTAGTCAAAATGGTAAGTCAAAAGTATGGTCTGGACATTTCATAGTATTTCTCTGAGAAAAACTGCTGAGGTGATTTCATTTTGTTTACCCTCTGTGATGACAGGTCTACCAACATTTTCCTGTCCATTTTGGCTGCTCTGTTGTATGTGTATGTTTGAGTGTACTCATCCACACAAACTCACACTGATCTCATCTACCCAGACCCAATGACAAAATAACTTCCACCCAGCATTATCAACAGGTGTCAGAGGTTTAGTGGGGCCTGGACCAGACATTATAGAATTTCCATTTTCACAGACTAATCATTCCAAACACACTTGCCCATGCTGGCACAGAACACAGCACTTTGAATACCAGAGAGGATGGCAAGCAAACTGGGAGAGTACAAATTAGGTCTTGGGATTAGTACTCAGTTCCTAGCATGGCCACAACAATCTCCAAAATGGATTCAGAATGATAGCCCACAAAGCAGCATGTTGTGTGCTTTGCAGAACAGGACAAATCCAGCCCTTCTCTGTAATAATACGAGGTCTTTGTGCTTCTATTACTTGTTGTTGACAGAAATTTGAAGTGCTACTGTAGGCCATATAAATGCCCTACCATAAATCCCTCCAAAGGCATTTCATTAGCTTAATGTCAAAAAAGTTACACCATTAAGGAGCAGAAGGTAACCAGGAATTTACATTTTCCAATCAGCATTGTCACATATACATGTAGGACAGTGAGAAATAACTTTATGCTGAATAGCAGGCTATACTTCACTTAAAAATAATGATCATTTTTGTTCTTCCCAAAGGATTATGACTTGCTGATGTTACTCATTTATTCATGAATGTAGCATTACATTATTTGCATGTTTTAAATTGTCATTATCTTACAGGCTAGGGTTTTGCTATTTAACAAACTCCATTCCTTCTAGAGTGTGGACACAGATGAAGAGCTGAGCAGATTTCAGTAGCAGCTGCGTAACCCCTCCACACCACCATGGTAATGCAAGATGTCTGCGCCTGACTAAAAGGGGACACATTACACTTTCAGCTTATGGAAGTGTGAACTTTCTAAGAAGGGGGCTGGTGTAAGATGACAACAAACCAGATCCTGTTAGCAGAAATATCTCTTATTTCATAAGCTATCACTAATGACATTATTGTAAACCCAGCAGAAGCCGGGAAAAGCATAAATGCCATTTGTAGTATAAAACCTGGCTACCTGAAGCTCTGCAACATTAGTGTTTATGTATGTACAGGTAGGACACCTATTCCTAACCTATTCTTGTTAACTGCAGAGAGCAATCACTATGTTTTCAAAGCATTCGCAGAGTCTTGGCTCATAAATTTGGCTGTGGCTGGCAGCTGAGCTTCATGTTGAATGAGTTCGACACAGAAGAGCTACTAGGACCTGTGCTACATTTCTCAAAGGATATAGTCACTTGGACCTCTTCTTACTTGGACATATTGTCCTTTACCTGCAGCATCTTCCTTTATATTGTACTCCAGACTACGAATTCTTCAGGGACTTTCATTCCCAATTTCAGCCATGTGAACAAAGTTAAGAAGGTTGCTCTTGTGCCCATTCCTTATACACACACCACCACCCTTTTTAACAAGGAGAGAGCTGCTTCCCTCCCACTCTGCACAAAACTCGCTGATACCCGCAGTTTCCAACAGAGAATTGTCTATTGGTCCTGGGGTGTTTCAGCCTTTTTCTAGAAGCTCTTCCCAACTTACTTTCAGTGCCACAAACTGCAACGAGCAGCAATACAAGAACCAAAGATTCCTGGTGTAACCTGGTGTTACACATGGAATGACGCAGCCAATATAACTTCAAAGGAGATTGGTTATATGAACAAAGATTACTCTCACGAGGAACAGGTTGTATGACTGGGCACTTCCCTTTCTTGCATGTTCACACAGAACAACAGAATCCTGTGGGCCTCTTTAAAAGGATAAATTCAGTTGCTGCTTCCTATATAAGTTTTTGTGGCTCATAACTTAAGATCAGCTTGCTGTATGCATTTATTTACTTCACGTCTGAGAGCAGCTTTACTGAATGGTAACACATAGCGGAGTATGCAGAAACAAAAATACACATTATAATACAGCATGTTCTTATTTATGGAAGCAAAGGTRAGAATGGGGGAAGGGAGAACAAAGTGAAAAAATACATTTATTCAGCACTATTGACTCTATGCCTTACCTTCCCATGGGTCCCAGATCTCCAGAGTCCTGGCTGCCTGCATCACTGGGTGTGCTCACTGATTTCGAAGAGGGAGACATAGGGGTTGGGACTAAATAATGAAAATAACAGGTATCCCATGTTAACACATGCAGCGACTGCACTGATGAAGAGCAGTGTCAGACAAATCAAAACCAATGGACCAAAATGATAGTGGATGAATGATTAGGATAGTTTGAAATGGTGAAAGCAAATAAGAAAAGGAAAGAAAAAGAAAAGGAAGAGAGTCAAGTGAATTTTAAGTCTTTTGGAAGTGTTAAAACTGACATGAATTTAGACAGGACTGAAAGCCCAACGTGAGTTTACAGCTAATCAATGGAGGAGATATCTGTAGAAGTAAAATAACACTTGTTTTTTTGTGCATATCTTTAAGTCATAAAGAAATATCAGGGGGTTGTTTGGTTAGAAAACTAAGTGAACTCTTCTGGTAAAGTTAAATAGGCAATAGAATAAGCATAATTTTCAAATTTTGAATTTAAATTAAAAGCCAACGTCTATTGGTTATGTTCTAAGACTGCAGTGTGGAAATGACATCAAAAATAAAAGCTAAATAGGGAAATCCAGCTTAGTTAAAATCATTTCCCAAAGATGGTGAGAATACACTTTAGTTTGCTTAGTGATCATGTTTTCTTAAGTAATTTAGGTTGTATAAAGTTTTCTTTTTTTGAGGGACATGATTTCAAAACTCAAGGAAATGTTTCCCTTGGTTTAGACACTATTTGTCCAGGTTCTAGAAATGATTTTTTCTTTGGCTTGCAGGGGCTATCGAAGCATATTTCATGCAAAGACAGTTTTGTTTCCTTGAACAGGAAAGGAAGTTCATAGCTTGAGGTCAGCCCAAGTTAAAGCTCTTCRGCAAGGGAATAATAAATAAAAAGGTAAAAATATCCAAATTTCTTTTAAAATGGTTTCTCAGAAACATTTTAAAATGCAGAGATGACTCCAGTCAAATTTTAATGCAAGCATTCTTCAAAGCAGTCACATTGAATAAAACACAAAAAGGGGTTTTAGTGCAACAGTGAAGTTCCCCATTTGGTTTAAATCATGTGCACTTCCTCTTATGGATTTAACAGAGTAAAACTTCTAACTATTTTGTTATAGTCTGTAATGTATAATGACAGATCTGTCAAGCGACTTGGATTTTCCATGTGGTCAAACATTTCATGCAGATTCTCACTAGAGACTGTCACAGAAATGACCGCAGCATTAAAAGTGAATTCATCTTCATGACAGCCCTTTGGCAGGTTACAGGTATGTCATAGCTGTTTATGCATTCTATATTCGCTGTGGGACCTGAGTATTATATGCATATGTGAAAGCAGAATTAAAGCCTCTTTTGTATACTAATTGTCATTGTATACACAAGGAAAAAAAAGAGGACAAAAAACTATTAACTAAAATGAATTATCTTATATGTGAATTTTCACATTCTTTTGATAGTATCAAACACGAAATAATTTACTCAAGATAAGAATTGATACTTCGCAACATGAATACATATGTGTTCAGTTTATCACATGATAAGGAAATATAATCCCATTTTTAGATACATATATTTTAAATGCTAAAATATTAAAAATTAGTCTGTTTTTATAATATCACTCTATCTATAATTTACAAAACATTTTATGATATATAAAAATAATCTAACTTGTCAGACAATTCTACAAAGAAGTGGTATTTAAAAAGTTCAATCAACATATTGTAACTTATTAAAATAGCAACCTATCTCAATAAATATTGATTGCTGGAAGCTAGGAATTGAAATCTCAATTCAGAACATCAACTTCTATTTGTGTATGCACCCAACCATCAGTTTGAGTGCCTTCCTAAATGAAGGCTTCAATAATTTGTTGAATTTTGTGGTTTTCCTAAACATTACAGGCAAGAGTGTCTCTGAGTAAAACCCAACTCCAGTGAATTTAATGACAAGGCCTGGTATCTCACAGAATCACAGAATCGCTGAGGTTGGAAGGGACCTCTGGAGATCATCTAGTCCAACCCCCCTGCTCAAGCAGGGTCACCTAGAGCATGTTGCACAGGATTGCGTCCAGGCATGTTTTGAATATCTCCAGAGAAGGAGACTCCACCACCTCTCGGGGCAACCTCTTCCAGTGCTCTGTCACCCTCACAGTGAAAAAGTTTTTCCTCTTGCTCAGATGGAACTGTCTGTGTTTCAGTTTGTGCCCATTGCCTCGCATCCTGTCGCTCGGCAC
>NW_020449931.1:0-1245 GCF_003343035.1 Apteryx rowi
GGGACACGTCCCTTGGGATCACAGACACGTCCCGTGGGACAAGGGACACGTCCCTCGCGCCGGGGGCCGCCTCTCCAGGTCTTGGGGACGCGTCCCCTGGGCTCGGGGACGCGTCCTCGGGGACGTCCCGCGCGCCGGGGCCGGCCGAGGTCTTCGGGCGAGAGCTGCGGCGAGGCGGCGTCCCCCGGGCCGAGCTCCGAGGACGTCGGGGACACCGGGAGCCGGGAGGCGTCCCGGGAGCGCGGGGACGGTGACAGCCGCGGTACGGAGCAGSGGGGACACCGGGGAGGGGACACGCGGGATCCGGCCGTGTCCCTCACCCTGTCCCCCTTCCGCAGGTTGGGGACGCTCGGAGGAGCTGCCGTAGCCTCGGGACCTGGCCCGTCCCCCGTCACCGCCGTGTCCCCTCTCCATGTCCCCCGTCCCGTCACCGTGTCCCCAGCGTGGTCGTCGCGTCCCCTGTCCTGTCCTCGTGCTCCTGTCCCCTCCCCGTGTCCCCAACGTGGTCACTGTGTCCCTGTCCCATCACCATGTCCATGTCCCGTCCCCATGTCCCCATCCTGTCCCCATGTCCTTGTCCCATCCCCGTGTCCCCAACATGGTCACCATGTCCCCATCCCGTCCCCATGTCCCCAACACGGTCACCACATCCCCATCCCATCCCCGTATCTCCATCCCGTCCCCATGTCCTTGTCCCATCCCCRTGTCCCCAACACRGTCACCATGTCTCCATCCCGTCCCCATGTCCCTATCCTGTCCCCATGTCCCTATCCCGTCCCCATGTCCCCAACATGGTCACCATGTCTCCATCCCGTCCCCATGTCTCCATCCCATCTTGATGTCTCCATCCCGTCCCCGTGTCCCCAACATGGTCACCATGTCCCTGTCTCCATCCCATCCCCGTGTCCCATCCTCATCTCCGTGTCCCCGTCTCCACGTCCCCACCTCTGTCCCCATTCCCCCGTCCCCGTCCTTGTCCCCGCGTCCCCGTGTCCCCATTAAAGGTGGAAGCAGGCGCCGTCCCCGTCCTTCGGCTCGGGGCTGAACCGGGAGCGCTGGGACGGGGACGTCCCCCGTCGGGGGGGGCGGGGCCTGGATGCTTGGGCTCCTCCCACCCCAACCCCGAAGGCGCCGAGGGGGCCCAGGCGTCCGGCCCTGCCCGTCCCCCCCAAGGTGGCACCAAGAGCAGGGCTGGTGGAGACCTTTAATGGGGACAAGGATGGGGTGGCTCTTCTTGGGGACGTC
>NW_020449932.1:0-1334 GCF_003343035.1 Apteryx rowi
GGGCCTTGCGGGGACGTGCGGACGTCCTGGATGTGCCGGGGCCTTATGGGGACATGCCAGGGCCTTGCAGGGACACGGGGACATCCTGGATGTGCCAGGRCCTCATGGGGACACGGGGACATCCCGGATGTGCTGAGGCCTTATGGGGACATCCCAGGGCCTTGCGGGGACACGGGGACATCCTGGACGTGCCAGGGCCTCATGGGGACATGGGGACATCCCGGACGTGCCTGGGCCTTGCGGGGACGGATCAGGGCTTTGCGGGGATACACCACGACCTTATGGGGACACGGGGATGTCCCCAGGCCCTCCGGGGATGTCCTGGAGCCTTACGGGGACGTGAGGACGTCCCCGGGCCCTCTGGGGACGTCCAGGATGTCCCCAGGCCCTGTGGGGACCTCCCAGGGTCCTACAGGGACATTATGGGGATGTGGGGATGTCCTGGACATCCTGGGGCCATATGGAGACATCATGGAGCCTTACAGGGACGATGGGGACATCGCAGGGACACGGGGACGTCCTGGTACCCTACATGGACTTTATGGGGACATGGGGACGTCCTGGATGTCCCAGGGCCCTCTGGGGACCTTATGGGGAAGTCCCGGATGTCCTGATGCCCTATGGGGACATTGCGGGGGCGTGGGGACATCCCGGATGTCCTAGGACCCCACGGGGTCATTATGGGGCTGTGGGGACATGGGGATGTCCCAGTGCCCTGCGGGGACACGGAGACATCCTGGATGTGCCAGGACCCCCGTGGGGACATTATTGGGATGCCCTGGATGTCCCAATGCCCTGTGGGGACATGGAGATGTYACGGATGTCCCAGGATCCCATGGGGATGTCTTGAGTGTCCCAGGACCCCATGGGGACGTCCCGGACATTCTGGGGCCCCATGGGGACATTCTGGGTGTCCCAGGTCCCCATGGGGACATCCTGGATGTCCTGGTGCCCCATGGGGATGTCACGGATGTTCCAGGATCCCATGGGGATGTCCTGAGTGTCCCAGGATCCCATGGGGACATCCCGGACGTCCTGGTGCCCCATGGGGACTTCCTGGACATCCCAGTGCCCCATGGGGACGTCCCGGATGTCCCAGGATCCCATGGGGACGTCCTGGGTGGCCCAGGTCCTCATGGGGACATCCCGGATGTCCTGGTGCCCCATGGGGACGTCCCAGATGTCCCAGGATCCCGTGGGGACATCTCGGACGTCCCGGCGCCCCGTGGGGACGTCCCAGGTGTCCCGGCGCCCCATGGGGACCCCGTGGGGACATCCTGGAGCCTTAGGGGGCCGGGGGGGCGCCTGCCTTGCCTCGGCCCCCCCTCACTCAG
>NW_020449933.1:0-1333 GCF_003343035.1 Apteryx rowi
GCCTCCACTGACTAGTCCAGGTGTGTGCTGACACCAAGACCTGCCCTGGGAAAGCCCTTGGCGGCTGCCGTTAAAGGGGGCCAAACAAGGGACACCTTGCAAGTAGCAGGCTCTGTTTATGGCTAGCGGGAAGAAGGGCTTTGCCTATGGACACAAGGATCTCCCCATGCCCATCTTTGCTCATTGGACAAGGAACCTCTCTCACATGCTCGAGGGCACTCACCTATCTGTCCTTGAAGGTGCGCTGCACAGGAAAGGAGAAGGGCGGTTAGAAACTGCTGGTGCTCGGTTACATGATGCACTGGGGAAGCGCTCCTCAGAGCTTTTAATACCCTACACAAGATGACAGCCTCCATCGACTAGTCCACGTCTATGCTGGCACCTGCCCTGGGAAACCCCTTGGCGGCTGGGGTCACACAGCCAAGCAAAGGACACTGCTGTGGAGAACCACCCAGGCCAAAGAGAGCTCACACGGGCTGACTTTTCTGCACAAGAAACTTCATATTACCACTGCCCTCCCTTCCTCCATTCTCTCATATCTGGGCTTCCCCCTTCCATCCTCTAGTCCTCCCTTCCTTCAAGGCTGATGGACCTTTCTCCTCCTTCTTTCCCTTCATTCCTCCCACCCCTCTTCCTTCTCCCCTCCCTTCCTTACTACTTACCTATCTTCCATCCTACCATCCTCCATTCCATTCATCCACCACCTTAATGGCTTCCCTCCATCCTACCTTCCTCATTTCCACCCTTCAGCCCTTCCCCGTCCTGACAGTCCACCTCATACATACACTTCCTTCCCTCCTCCTTTCCTGCTGCCTGCTCACTCTAGCCCACAAGGGCAATTGCAACAGCAGAGGGCAGGAGGGCAAGGGACACCTTGGGAGGCAAGCAGCAGGCTTCCTTCCTTGGCCGCCTGGGCAAAGGGCTGACCCCGTGGACACACAGTGCTCCCCATTCCCACCTTCCCCTCCAGCAACAAGGAGCCTCTCTCGCACGCCAGGAAGCACTCACCTAGCTGTCCATGCAGTCGTCCTACAAAGAAAGCAGAAGGCCTGTTACAAACTGCTGGGGGAGGGATTGCATGAAGCTCTGGGGGAGTGTGCTACTAGGGTTTTGATCCTACTGAGAAATTGACAGACTCTGTCGACTTTTCTAAGGGTTTTCCTAGGCTGACCTGCCAGGGGATGCTGCATGACCTGGGGTATTTTACTTCGGTCAGGAGAAGGCAGAGGGGACCCCTCCCAGCAAGCTTGAAGTGCTGGATGAATTGGAGATAGCACTGAAGGGAACACCTTTTTAAGGCTGTGATCCACCTCAGAAGTCAACAGGCGTCATC
>NW_020449934.1:0-1226 GCF_003343035.1 Apteryx rowi
TGCAAAAGGGGACAGAGTGTGTTTTGCCATGGCTCCAGCTGCCACGGATCTAGCGAGCCGCATGGAGTCAGCGCAATTCCCTCCTCTAAGAACCAGTGCAGGAGGAACCTCCGTTGCACGCACAGAAAGAGGAAGGCAGAGTCACACTTTCAAATGAAACTTTATTGTCTTATACATCCATTATTCTCTGTCTCTACAAATGGACACTTGCAGGGTGGCTGCTTTAGGCTGAGAGGGACCCTAGTGGCCACAAGGACTAGATCACTGAGCGTGAAGGGAGACTAAGACCCTTCACTTGGATGTAGGCTCTGACACTGCAGATTCCCACACCTGGAAAAGTCAGATGAATCCCATCTAGCTGTGCAGGAGACAAAGTCACCTTTCTGTTGTTGATTACATCGAAGTTCTGTCGAGTTCTGTAGGAACACCATAAATTGGCACCGCCTCATGCCTCGGACCCATGTTCTCTTTAGTCTCTTTAGAGATCTGTCACTGAGAGTGGTTGGTACCAGCCGCGAGTCCGGATGTATGAGATGTGCTGTTTCTTCCAGGCCACCCATCAGTACCTGGTACGGTGCTGTAGGAAAGGAGATTAGAAGGGATGAACTCTTGGACCAAATTAAGCCTTCTGCTGTGGCACGCAAGCGTATGACCAGCCTCCTCCATTAACCTCCACCTTGCACCGGCAAGGCTTCTCCCTCACACCTTCCTGCGGGAAGGCTGCTTCCAAATTCAACCCCTTTGGGACTTAATAGCTCATTCTACCTGCCAGCATTCTTGCTCTAGACTGCCTCTTTTTAGCCCTTTCCAGCAGTTTTTGCACCCCGCGGCAATGACTTCAGTGTGATTGCACACTGTGAGAAAAACAGCCCCCTTTTGAGGTCTGCGAGGTTGAGGGTTCCCGTGCACTTAACAGGATAAAATGGGCAGACGAGAGCTGCCACACAACTTTCCTGAGATCTTTTTGTGTTTTTTGGGTTTTTTGGGTTTTTTTTTTTGGTATATCATCATCATCATCATGGTCTCTGTGAAATCAGTGCAGCTGTCGCCCATCCTGGATATTAAACCCTAGAAGTTTTACCGTTCTGCAAGCTGTAGGTGGACTAATAGAAGATCAGTGACTTTCACCCAGGATCTGTTTCTTTGTCAGCTGAAAGCACATCTGAATGATCTCTTCCCTATTGCAGTAAAGCCACGCAGAAATACGCCACGTGAGAAGACCAGCC
>NW_020449935.1:0-1283 GCF_003343035.1 Apteryx rowi
TCCTTTGCTGCATATCCCTCCTTCCACCTCTTGTATGCTGCCTTATTGCCCTGGAGTTGAGCTGTGGGTTCCTGTTTTGGCCTGGTTTCCCCTTCTCATGCTGTTTCTCACTATTAAGAAGAGATCCAAGATCTCTTCAAGCACTCGGAGGCTACTACTACGCTGCCCTTTACCTCCATTTCACCAGGCTGAAGAAGCCCAGGTCCCTCAGCCTCTCCTTCAGGTGCTGTGCTTCAGCACACTAACCCCATCTTGGAAGACTCCTCTGGACCCTCTCCAGTTGCTCCCCATTCCTCCAGCACTGGGCAGTCCACACGCTTGGACACCCTATTCCAGACATGGCTACACCAGGCCTAGTCAAGGCGGATGATAATTCCACTTGTCTGGGTGTCCACACTCTTCCTGAAGCAGCCTCGTATGAAGCTGGCCTCATTTGCAGTGAGCGTGAACCACTGGCTTATATGGCATCCCTCGTAATGTCCAGGCCCTTCTCCTCAGGGTCACTCCTCTGATGGTCAGGTGCCAGCCTCTCCTGATGCATGGGCTCTTCTGTCCCCCAGTGCAGGACCTTCTTGTACAACAGCATAAGGTTTCTGTTGGCCAAATCCCCAAGTTTCTCAAGGCCCCTCTGGACTGAAGTTCCCTTGTGTCAGCTGTAAATGAGTGTGCGCAGAGGGCTCATCCTGTCTTGTGGTGCCTCTGACAGGATAACAGCAGGAGGACCTGCAGGACACTACGCGTAATAAAAGGAGGTAGTCATTAAAAAGGACTGCTGGCAAGGGTAGGGATCACCATGGCAAGCAGCTCAGAAAAACTGAATGAAGAGAGCAAAACCAGGGCCAATGGAGCTAGGGTAAACAGGGGTTGGCTGACTGCATGGGAGGGTATCAGGATGTTAAAAGAGAAGAACTCGGAATGTGGAAAAAAGGGAAAAATGCAATAAAAGGTGAAACAAAAGAACAATCAGGGCTATTTGGCGGTAGCTGCCAAGCAGTCCTGAATCTGAATGACTCTAACCGGAGCAGGAGAAGGAACGTGCAGTTGATCTGATCATACTTTTGTGAGATCTGCTTCCACAGTCACAGGCAAGCTGAATGTTTTCCCAAGGTCAAGAGAAGACTCGAGGTGGAAGGAAATGCAGAATCATTCCATCTGGAAGGAACCCCAGGATGTCTCTGGCCCAACCTCCTTCCCACAGCAGGGTCAACTATCAGGTCCAATCAGGTTGCTCAGGGCTTTACTCATTTCGGACTCGAAAACCTCTGAGGATGGAGATGGCACAG
>NW_020449936.1:0-1332 GCF_003343035.1 Apteryx rowi
GCCTCCAAGACCAAGGTCCAACGTCAACAGCAAAAGGTTCAAGGACCCCGCGCAGGTGCCGCGCGGCGGCCTCGTCCTCGCCGGCCCCGGCGCCGCCTCCGCCTGCCCGCGGGTCTTGCCGCTGGCTTGGGGGGCGCCCGGGGCTTTCGGCAGTTGCGGCCCCGCGCCACCGTCTCGCCCCGGCGGCCGCTGCTCAGGCGCAGTTTCCCGTCTCGCAGGCGCCAAGGAGTGCGGCCGGAACGAGTTCCAGTGCGGCGACGGGAAGTGCATCTCCTCCGCCTGGGTGTGCGACGGCAGCGCCGAGTGCAAGGACGGCTCCGACGAGTCGCTGGAGACCTGCCGTGAGTATCCGCGGGCGCCGCGCCACGTGCCGTGCGCTGCGCCGCGCAGGCTCATGCCTTGCCATGCCGTATCGTGCCGTGTCGCACCGTGCGAGGCTTCGCTTTCTCTCCCCCCGCAGGCTCGGTGTCCTGCAAGCCGGGGGACTTCAGCTGCGGCGGCCGGATCAACCGCTGCATCCCCGCGTCCTGGCGGTGCGACTCGAAGTCCGACTGCGAGAACGGCTCGGACGAGCAGGACTGCCGTGAGTGCTGCAGCGCCGAGCGGCCGGGGGGCGGCAGGGGGGGCGGCGGAGCGGCGCCGGGGGCTGACGGCGCTGCCTCCCCGCAGCCCCCCGCGCCTGCGCCGACGACCAGTTCCAGTGCCGCAGCGGGAAGTGCATCAGCCTGGACTTCTTGTGCGACGAGGAGCACGACTGCGAGGACGGCGACGACGAGCTCCACTGCCCCGTGCCCACCTGCAGCCCCCTGATGTTCCAGTGCAACAACTCCTTCTGCATCCCCCAGCTGTGGGCCTGCGACGAGGACCCCGACTGCCCCGACGGCTCCGACGAGTGGCCCCAGACCTGCGGGCCCCGGGCGGACACCCCCAGCCCCTGCCCCCCGCTGCAGTTCCACTGCGGCAGCGGCGAGTGCATCCACCAGCGCTGGCGCTGCGACGGCAGCCCCGACTGCCGCGACCGCTCCGACGAGGCCGGCTGCGGTAGGTGCCTCGGCGCCGAGCTCCGCGCCGTGCCGTGCCGCGCTGGGACGGGATGGGATGGGACAGGACGGGACGGGCGCCCGCTCACCCCTCCCCACCGTGCTCCCCGCAGTCGTGGCCACGTGCCGCCCCGACGAGTTCCAGTGCGACGACGGGACCTGCGTGCACGGGAGCCGCCAGTGCGACCGCGAGTTCGACTGCAAGGACATGAGCGACGAGGCCGGCTGCGAGAACGGTAGGGCAGCGCGCACGCGGGCAGGCAGGCAGGCGGCGCGCGATGGCCCAGCGCCC
>NW_020449937.1:0-1280 GCF_003343035.1 Apteryx rowi
ATTGAAAATGTGTTAGCAGTGTGCAGGGCAGCATTGAGAAAACTACTGCCCCAGGCAGCTGCTGCCATTTKGACACAAGCTCTGCTGCCCATGAKGGTCCCATAGTGCAGGGGTTTGCAGATAGCAACATAGCGGTCATAGGCCATGACTGTTAGAAGACAATACTCTCCTCCCAACAAGAAGACAAATAGAAAGACTTGAGCAGCACATCCTGAGTAGGAAATGGCCCTGGTGTCCCTCAGAGAATTGGCCATGGATTTGGGGACAGTGGAGGAGATGAAGCCAAGGTCGAGGAGGGAGAGGTTGAGGAGGAAGAAGTACATGGGGGTGTGGAGGYGGTGGTCRCAGGCTACRGCTGTGATGAKGAGGCCATTGCCCAGGAGGGCAGCCAGGTAGATGCCCAGGAAGAGTGTGAAGTGCAAGAGCTGCAGCTCCCRTGTGTCRGCGAATGCCAGGAGGAGGAACTCATTGAGGGAGCTTCTGTTGGACATTTCGCTCCGTCTGGGCTTTGTGGACTGTCCAAAGGAGAAAAGACATTGAGAAGTTAGGAGAGACTTTTCAAGCCAAGAAACCCCCAAATGTTGCAGTTCTCATACAACCCCCCACRTTGCCTCCCTCTTTACTGAGAGGATCTTTGTGCAGCTCCCTTGCTTGAACTCCGCTTTGCACTGGATGAGTGTGCTATGAGGAGCAGGCACCTCTGCCCATGGTTTCCAGAGGAGTCAGTCCTGCCGTAAAGCAGTGGGCACAGGGCAACGGGGGTGACCAGCTCTGACATTCACACTTTCTGTCAGGTGAAATCCACTCATCATGTAGAAGGGCTTTTCAGCAGTCTCAGTCCGAGTTCTAAAGAATGAGGTTTGAGAAACAGAGTTTCAGGGATTTTTTATTTTTTTTTAGATGTCCTTGTCACCACTGGGTAGTGTTCCTCAAAGGTAGAAATCCCTGGCATTTCCACTCTGAGTCCTGAGAAAAATGGATTCACTGTCCCTTGTTGCAGAGTCAGGACAGCTAGTCTGTCTGTTACTCTTGTTCCCAGCTGCCTTGTGCTTGCCACTATCGGACCTGGAGGATGATCACACTCATACGTTGCCCTAGAAAGAAACAAGCCCCTGCTGACAGCACACGAGTCCAGTTTCAAAGTGCACAGCTCCAAACTTCTCACCCTTTCTCTGGGCACCTGASGGAGCTCTCCACACTCCCCTTCTAGCCAAGCACACACAGGGCTCTTTTCAGATGCCCACATACAGCCTCCCACCACCAGCTCCATACTCTCAGCA
>NW_020449938.1:0-1259 GCF_003343035.1 Apteryx rowi
GAGTGTTACTGTCAGTTCTGCTGGCCTTACAGAGTCTCAACAGGCGGGGGCAAATGTCTCCCCTCCATGCTGAGCTGTATTGGTGAGAGCCTGATCAAAACTTCCCTGGAAAAGGCCCCAAGATACCTCCTCCATTGGGACTTGCCTGGAGCACGGCATTGGATCCCTACCTTCACATCTCCCCTATTGCAGCTTCAAGGAATCTGTTATACTGAGACTCTTCCCAAAGGCACCAGCGGCTTTGGAGATGTCGCCTCCACTGCTGACCAAGGATAGGTGTCTCAGAGCCACCCATTGCCCTGAGAGGCCTGACTTCTCGTGAGGTGGCATCTCCCTTCTCTGCAAGGGTCCGTGTTGGCACAAAGTGTAGAAATGGCTCTGACTGCTTGGATTAACTACCCATCTCTCTGAGGGATCGGAATGGGTTAGGGTCTGAGATGGGAAGATACAATGAGGGTCCAGCTGCAACAGAAAGCCTTTAAGGAGGGAGAAGAGGACTTTCTCCAGGGGAGTCAGTAAAATCCCAAAGACTCGCAGAAGCATCAAGACCTTCAGGAACTGCAAGCCTGAACCTCAGCTGACAGAAACCACCAAACTGCCAGCAGCCCTGGCTTGCACCAGGATGCTCCAAGGAGGGAACACGGTCACCAACAGTCCTCACCCAGCTCTCCCAGAAGGACACCGTGATGGCAGGCTGGGCCCTGGGAGCAGAGCACTGCTCTCTCCAGCCACCTCCTCCCATGCTGAGCAGCAAAACACTGGGGCCACCACCCGGCTCCACCACAGGGCACCCCACACTGTGAACCGTCGTTACCCCTACACCTCACAGAGGGTTGGCAGCCAACACGTGCCTCTGCATCAGCGACACACAGGCCACAGCACCACACATGGCAGCACACAGGGCACCCCCAAGCGCCCCATAACACACAAAGCCCAACTCTCCAGACCTTCCATTCCCTTCTAGGCCTCCAAGGCCTTGCAACAGGCTCTGCCTCTGAACAGCCACTCACAGCCCAGGGCCTGCTCACTTCCCACCTCCAGGACGCAGAGAGCAAGCGCTCTCAAAGGGGCTGATCAGGCCAGCTCTTGCCTCTCGCTTGTGCCTCAACTTCTCTGAACAAGAAATCTCTTTGAAAATGTGGCCCATACCTTTTGGGTGGGAGGGTGACATTCCTTCTGTCTCCTCCAACAGCCTTTGCACCCATTCTCCAATTACTGCATACGTGGACAGAAAATCAGAGACCTCTAATGTGTTACAG
>NW_020449939.1:0-1215 GCF_003343035.1 Apteryx rowi
GTGGCTTCATAATGCTCAGAGTGCAGCAAAACACCCATTAAGGACCAGTTACTGCCCTAAAAGAAGATTAGCTTTTGCCCCGGTAGTCTCTACAAGCAGCAAGACAGCTGGGCCTCATGTCCCAGGCAGAGGGAGAAGCCTTCCTGCAACTCACAAGTCTGGTTCCTTCCCCAATGCTGGACAAACCCAGAAAATCCTCCACACATCCAGGACAACCAGTATTCTCCTCTTTTATGCCCTGACAATTGGAGACATGCGGAAGGACTCAGGCCAGGGCATCTCAGCTGGTGAAACCAGCAGAGCCACAAGTCAGCAACTCTTCACCTGATCTAGGAGGATGGAAATAACAACGGCATGTGGGAGCACTGGCCGTTCAGCCACTTTCCAGGCCCTTGACAAGCAAAACAGTTCCCACTTACACAGCTGCTCTGGAAACACCCTTCACTCTGCTGCCAAGGTCACAGGTCTCACAGTGAAGCAAGAGGCCGGCACGTCTGGCTGCAGGGCAGCTCCCCGCTCTGTCCCTGCTCTCTCTGTGCCGTGCTCATGGCCCCACCAGTCCCTGCTGCAGCTCCCGCACAAAAGCAGCGCCAGGGCCAGCACCGCTGCCCCCGCCCCAGCGGGAGGGCCCCTGCCGGCAGCTGAAGGCGCCACAGCCCCACTCACAGCCACCCTCACCCTCTCCCTCCCTCCAGCTTTGCTTCTGCTCAGTTTTCACTGCTGTTTTTCCACATGTTGGACTCCGATTGGCTGACAGAGCCACCAGTCAAATACTGCCCCGCCCTCCTCCGCTTGCTGGCCAATAGGAGGGCAGCACTGGGGGCGATGCCCTGGCAACACTGCGGCCCAGTGTGATGCCTCGGGAAGCCCCCTCCCCTCCCCTGCGGTGGGGCGCCATGTTGTGGGTGGCATCGCGGGGTGTCACAGGGCATCGTGGGGCCTGGGGGCAGCGCGGCCCCATGTGCCGGGGCAGTGCACGGCCCTGGGGTGCGGCCGCTGCCCTGCTGGGGCTGGGCTCTGCCGCAGGGGCCCCGTGGGACTCCTGGCTGCCCTGTGCCCGGGGGCCATGGGGGGCGCAGAGTAGCAGCTGCGGGGCCTGTGCTGGTGCCGGCCCTGGCACTGGCGTGGGGACCCTGGGCATGGCTGGGGCACCACAGCCTGCGGGCAGCGTCCTGCTGCCCCCAGGGCAGGGCAGGACAGTGTCCTCTCGGCCCT
>NW_020449940.1:0-1331 GCF_003343035.1 Apteryx rowi
CAACAGCCCCAGGACTGACTCCTCCATTGGCGAGCCGGACAAGAGGCCGGCTGCTCTGGAGCTGCTCATGGTACATTCAGTGGCAGACACTTTCTACAGCTTCATCTCTGACTTTCTAGATAGCATTTTAGCCTGAAGGAACGGTGTGCACTTTGGGAATGCATGTGGAGACTCAGAGGGTGCTTTGCTGCAGTGTTCTCAATGTCTGCAGTGTGGGAAACAGATACAGTTTGCTGCTGCCTGGCATCCAGGCTGTTGCAGGAGTCATAACTGCCAACAGTAAAGGCCAGCAGGCAAGCCAGGGGCCTGGTGGGAAAAGCTCTTGTTTTCACCAGGTGGTATTTAATTGGATTTCTCCACAGATAGCCTGTGCCATCTCGGAGGTGGTGCTCACCCTGCAGACCACGGAGGCTGTCCTACACCTACTTCCAAAGGTCCTCCCAGTGCTCCTGAAGCAAATCAGCTATACGCTGVGGAAGGAGATGCCTTTTTCTCCAGTGAGCACCTGGGGAAGGCTGTTCCTCAAGGGGCATGGGAGTGACAATAACCCTTGCAGRTAAGGAGCAGAAGGGGCAAAGGAAGGGGTTGATTTTAGTTCATAGATCAAAGCTGTGTTTGTTCACAGCAGTGTGGGACCAATTTGGCCTGCCCTATTTCCTACCTGTGGAAAGAGATTGTTATGGTTGTTTGAACCTCTGTTTTTCCATGGAGAAACGTGACATAATCAAACTCCCTTGGCTTATGCTGAGTGGTGCCATTTTGTTCCCTCTGAGGGAGCAGCAGATCATTTCTGGGAGCAAACTTCCTCCCGGCCTGATTGYCTTGCTGGGAGCCGGGCTCTCAGTCTGGTGGACTGGCGGACATTCTRCYAGACTGGTGGAGTCTGTGCTGACAAGAGAGGAGCTCTGGGCTGGCCTGCGTGGCAATTGCTGCAGATCCTGTCAGATCCTGGCATGTTGCATTTGTATGCCCTAAAGGCTTTCCTTGTTTAATTGKTGGCCTTGCAAGCTGTGACTGACTGTCTCGCTTGTGCTGTGCTGCCTCCATGGGCAGTTGTGCTTGGTCTGCCCAAAGTACCCACAGCTAAGGCCATGGTATGGTCACTCCTCCGCTTAAAAACTCTACTCACAAACTGGAGGCCCTCCCCAGGTGCCTGCTCACATTTCTGCTCCTAAAGGATAGGAGAAAATCAACGCGGCCTATTGTCTGCAAGTTATGCTTTGTAAAATTCTTTTTAGAAGAGCCATTAGTTATTCCCTGGGGTTTTTAACATTGAGTATATTAGGGAATGGGATTTTCTCATGCTGTAAATTGTTTTGGAGCACTGAAAA
>NW_020449941.1:0-16900 GCF_003343035.1 Apteryx rowi
GGTCTGGGTCGCAGCCTCTGACACAGCAACTCCAACAGCCGCTGGGGAACGCGCTGTGCGGCGTGTCACGACCATACTTGAGGAAGCGTACACCAAGGGAACAGAAACGAAGGTACCTTTGCGTGTCCCTTCGCGCGCCCTTCTGCGCGAACTGCTGCGCAATCCTAAGCTCAGTTCTGCCTGGCTGCTGTTGGAGCTCCCTGCTTTCCATAGAAATCTGCTTTCAGAGATGAATGCAATTTTAAATTTTCTTGTGGCCTCATATGTATAGGTTTGTGTTATTCATGTTTTCATTTTGCCTGGGTTCTCACATTTTCCCATATTTCAGGTCAGTATTCAGTGGGATGATAGGATGAACAGCAGGGATTGTATTACATGTGCCATCAAGCTTTTAGAGGGGACTATCCAAGGTGAGGGTGAGGAACTGATGTCACTAATGTGCTCTGAGTTTTACTATAAAAAGAAGACTGAGTATGTGAAACTGGATTTGGGGCACAAAACCATAGTTTCATAGTTTCATAGGCTGCAACTGTTCACTCTTTTCTGTAGGGAGAGGCTGTGCTGGTGTCTGGTTGTTCCAGCCCCTTTCTGTCCATCTTAGAACCAGAAAAGCTGGACAGCATGGGAAATGATGCCCACACTGGAGCAAAGCATGACTGGAAGTTAAGACTATAGCACCTGCTCTTTTCACAGATGAATGGACTTAAAATGGAAGAGATTGTACTGATGGTCTCTTCCCAGGACTATGGGCGAGTGAGCCTACTTTTTATTGTTTGCATAACATTTTTCTTGGAAATAGTTTTGTGGCAGATGCCTCCCTGGCTCTGATCTCAGAACAGCCTTCTGTTCAGAGTGCAGTTTTCTGCCTCTGACCTCTTCTGGATGACTTGAAATAAAGCTTTAAAGTCAGAAAAGTATTTCTCTGTTCACAAAATACAGATATCCTTTTTCCCTGTTGTTTGATCTACCACTAGTATCTTCAGAGTGGAGACAAAAAGGTACTGTTGGTCAGCACCATCAGTGTCAGTTAGAAACCCTTCATTCCTCTGTGACTGTCTTGAACATTTGTTGTGGCAGGGCCTCTCCCTAGACTGAGCTGTATTGGGGCTCCCAAATTAGCTCTATTATGCCTGAGGTTTTGCCAGCAGGACAAAAGAAACAAGACTTGTGGGAGATAATTCACTGAAGCCAGATTCAGATCAGTGGCTACAGATGGAAAGGGTCTTATTAAGTAATTAAATTCATTCTCTATTAGAGGAAGTTATTTTAGTTGATTGGAAGATTATATTCCACTAATACTCATTCCTGTTATTTTCTATTGATAAAATGTACTTACTGCAGCAAATGATGCAGAAAACAGACAAACCCTGCTCTGAACACCTTCCTCTTTAAGCAAGATAGACAAAGAATAGACAAAATGCAAGAGAGAATGATTAAACATTTGTATTTCTGCTTAATCAATATTAATATTATTGCAATAGGCCAGGGAGAAGCAGTACCATGGGGCATCTCAGTTACGAACCCTGAGAGAGAGTTTTCTGTTCCAGTGCAGAAAACTGTAAGTATGAAATAATTATAGAGTAATGTTTGTGGAGGCAGAGAGTATGGCGGTAAGCAGTTTTTGCACATGATTCTCTGAGGTACTGGATGAACACAGAAAACACTGACTAGGAGTGTACTCTGATGCCTTGAACATTATTCCAGCTATCCTGCTTGGGGAAAAAAAAATCCTGTAAAACATTGTACAAGTAAAAATCAAAGAATAATAGGGCTACCCTCATTTCCAGGCTATAGTGTCTTCTGCTACTGTAGAAGACTTACAGCAGCGGAAGGTTTGCTCACAGGCAGTGTTCAGCTAACCCAGGCTACCCACAAGCCCTCATCCATCAAGGGGCCTTTTTGGCACCAAATAAGACTAGTGGAGGGGAAAGGGACATGTCCTCCTGCCTTTCTGGCTCTCGTGCTGTGATTACTCACCTTTCCTGATGCCTTTGCAGGACCTAGTCATTCTCAATGGCTTCAAGCCAAGCACTATGAATTCTTTTGAGGGTGCAGCTGTTTCTCAGCAGAGGAATCACACAGATGCAGGTGGACACTCAGGCAATGGGCCTCGCTTAAGGTACTGCACCCTCTCATAACTGGTTCACTATGGTATTACAGCCTACTGCTTTTGCCAATTAACCAAGCAACGCATTTCAGCTGAGCTATAAAGGCCTGCACTGATAGTCTGAGGTTCAAGTTTCATGGACCCATTCAAGGAATTGTGATATTTTTGGTTTCTTTGAGGTGTGGCCTTACCAAGCAGGACCTGTGAAATACGCACAATCCAATTTAATGTGGGCCATGCTAGATTTTTAATGGCTTTGTCATGGAATTACATCATGACTCTCCTGCTGAAAAGCATATTCATTACTCTTCATGGAGTAAAATGAGGCTGTTTGTTTGAAAAAGTTTTCCCATTGGTGTCTGTTCTGTGAGGAATTAGGCAGACCAGAGATGAAATGTGTGGATAAAATGCTGGTCTATGCTTGAATAAACAACAAAGCTGTCTAACCAACTCTGATACAGGATATTATTTATATTTACCAGTGACACAGTACCAGAAAAGGACGAGAAAGAGCGGTTGAATTTTATTTGAAGCAGTAAATGTCTTTCATTCTCATTCCTATTCACCACTGTTGTTATGAAGCAGTCATAGCATTTTGCAGGCCTTAGGAAAAATTAAAAAAAAAGAAAATGGAAAAAAGTAAATAAAGCTGTTGAAAACATTATTTCCACAACCTACTTGAAAGTGTCTCACAGGGATGAAGTTCACTGCTGTAGGGGGGCAGCATGAGGCTTCTTAAAGGATTTTGGTGCAGCGTGAAATTCACATATTGGAAAAAGGCTGGTATGAAGTTTCTGCATTGAGCTAATGCTCAAAAATGCACAAAAAATATTCTGCAAAAATGTGTATTTTTTGGATGCAGAGGTGCAAGCTCTACTTGCAACTACTTGCTATGTTAGACCAGCTGTATGTCATCTCTCCCTTTTACTGGTGCTGCTGTGAGTGAGAGACCCTTAAAGGGGAAGCAAAGTGGGGTGAAACACTCTCAAAGTTGCAATGCAATTTTATGGATTTTATACCTGCTCTTCTGCTCAAGCATCCAATGCATCATATGCAGCTGGGCAATGGATAGTTGATCCAAGAACTGCAGTTTTCATACCTGGGTTCAGGTCTGTCTTAACGTATCATTAGGACCTGAGCACAAAATCCATGCTCATACCCTCATCCCACTGCAATCTGTGCTCTGGCATCTCTGTACCAACCTCTGGCATGGCCCTGAGGAGAGAGAGACACAGATTCCATGAGCCTGTGCTGAAAAACATTGTTGCATGCAGTCTTAAAGTGTGCAAGAGAAAGAGGTCACAGCTTTATGCTGCAAAAATGTGAAGTGTGAAGTAAGAACCCACTGCACAGGTCTCACAGGCAGTGTTTGGATCTGGATGGGTCTGCCTCTGCCTTGGTACAGCTTTGCCTGTTGTTCTACACTTTTTCCTGTCTTCTGTCTCTCCTTGTTGGTTTTATTTCAGAGAGATGTTAAAGCTGGAGGACAGCCACTGGTCTCATAGCTGCTATAGATACTAAGTGTTGGATTTGAATAGAGACTTCTTTAATGTTATGAGGAGAACAAATACTAGCAGTATTTGTGACATTGTGGGAGACTTCAAGTTCCTAGATATAGCATGGAGAACAAATGCTATTACTACAATTAGGGTCCATTTTTTCCCAGATAATCTAGTTAGCAACGAGAGGTGATGCAGATTTTAGACTGGAGTTAGTAAGCAATGGAGATATCATAGATGAGCTTGTTCTAGAGAATCACCTTGGACTGAGTGCTCACGAATAAATACAACTGAAATTGAACAGAAGGATAAATAAGAGAGGGCACTTAGCACTTGCTAAGAGAAAGTGAAGCTTCTCTCTGCTGTAAGTCTGTTGAGGAAACTGGGTTCTCTGCCATTTGGCAAGAAGCACCTCATAATCTGTTGGCTATTGAGTTGTCCTTGAAATCATATTTTGTAAGTTTTATACAATTTACAGCTTTTAATATACACTCATTTGTACAAATTATAGCTTCATATATATATATAGATATAGATATACTTTTAACTATCTAGTTACCATTACACTCATACATTCATATAGAAAAATATAAATACATTATTTGTTACTGTTTATGACCAGCTTTTTTTTTTTCCACTTTTTACTGAATTTTATCTGTCTTGCCTGATTGCACCCTTGGGATCTTCCACGTTTTGAAGCAGTTTCCAATTATCATTCAGGTTTCTCTGTTTAAATTCTTTCTTCCATCAGATTTAGTTTACAGGTGTTTTTACTGTGTGAAACCGACCCTTTGAAAAGTCAATACCTTCCTGGCTGGCATTTAATTCAGTGTGCAAGTAACAAATACAATGCAATCTCTCTCTAGGTAATGGCACCTTTTATTGCTATTATCTTGACCTCCATTTACAGTTATATCCTGTAGATTGTTTATTAGGGGGAATGAAAGAGAGAGACACACACAAAATATTTGCAATTAGGACATTCAAACATGTTGCATTTGGAAGTACAGATGCACTGTATTTCCCAAGGCAGGATTGATTTTTTTACTTTTTTTTTTTCCCTGAGTCTGTAATAAAGTGCTTTGCTTTATGACAAATGAAAGAATCTGCCAGTTACCATAATTATTACACCTTGTTACTGGTGTAATAATACACCAGCTACCATAACCCACCAGCAGTCTAGAATATAAATTGCTGCCTAGCATGTCTACTTTGTTCCTCAAAGTACAAGATAGTACACAGCCTCCTTTATGCAGTGTATTCTATTTTTCCAAGACTAACACCTACTGTACTTCATGTTATTTGAACAATAGTTTATAGAAAAAATTATCAAGGGTATTGATCAGGTCTCATGGAAAAAGCTTGTTTCTAATACAATAATAATTTGTAATAGGGTGTCTTTTGGAGATAAATGACCACCATTTGCAAGATAATCCATCAACATTAGGGTTGTCCAAGCTGTCATGAGAATTATGGGTTTCAGAAGTAGGATCTTTGTATTTAGGAAAAATAAAATTATTATTGATCGAAATTAATTACATCATTTTTGATTGTAGACATTTTATTAATGACATATTCCCTTTGTAAATGAAAGTCAACATGCAAACACTCACACACACACACACGCACACACACACAAGTGATGCAGCAATATCCAGGAAAATGAATTTTGCCATGTTTGTTAATGCCAAGTTTGACACAATCTCTGTACCAACCTCTGTCTAGAGAGTGAAGCAGCTACTAGTAGTAAAAATATCAGATGGAGACAGTGGAAGCATTCTGGGTGCTGTGAAAGGCTATGCATTTGAAGATAAATAACTTTTGGACACCCATGCCTTTTGCTTTTTTCTCTAGTTAATGAATAACAGATAGCAGGCTACCACATGCTGAGAGTTTTACAGAATCAGCAGCCTAATGTGCTAGGCACTGTTAAAATGCATCGCCAAGGACAAAACTTGCTCTAGACACTATTATTTAAGCAGACAAGAAACCTGAGAATTAAGGAAGAATTAAAAATTGGAAACTTTCTGCTATCAAGTGTGTTTATAGAGGGGAAGGAGATTCCATATCAGGCTAGAGAAGCTAGCTTTTTTAACAAAATTTTAYAAGATAGAATTCTTGTTCCCTTAAAGTATCCATTTCCTGTACCTGTTCCAATTTAAATTCTTAGGTTTATCTTTTTGTTATTTTAGGTTTTTGTTTCTGAAGTACTTCATACATCTGAGGTTTTGGTGAGTAGAACTCTCAGATATTTCTATATCAGCCCAAGCATTGATCATTCAATACATTGCATGTATGACAGGAAGGTCCCTGTTCTGTAAAAGGCTAACACAAGGTCTGTTAATCATTGAATTCCTATTTAAGTTCTGAAAAGTAATGGACAGTTTTTATAAGGATCAGTTTTATTCTAAAATTTTGAAGACATCTCTTCTACTGTCAGTGCTCAAGCAAAGGGAATGACTAGGTGTCTGACATAGTCAGACTGGGCAAACTGGGAATTCTTGGAAATAACTGGATCAATCTAATCATTTACTTGGAAAATATGGCTGTATGCCAGCCCTAGAGCAATATGCATTAGTAGTTGTTGAAGTTCTTACTCCTGAATTCAGTAGAACTCCTCATCAAAACTTTTGTTTGGCTGCAGTAGAAAATCAGTTTGTGATAAATAAAACCTGCACATGAGTAACTGATTGATTTAAATATTAATGGTAGAAACTAGTTCTCCAGTCAGGGGAATCCAGGTACAGCGATCCACTACTTGCATATGCAACTTTTTGTCTTTTTCTTTCTTGACTTAATGTGCATACATATGTGTACACATAAATATGTGTGAAGGGTGGGGCATATTTGGGAAGACAGACTTTGGTGTTGGTAGATGAGGYTATGCAGTGTGCGCCAGTAACATTTAACATGGGTCTCTTCACTGCCACAGCTTCCATAAATGCCAGTAGCTAAGAATTTTTCTACATTCCTTCTTGTTTCACCCACGTGCATTATCTGAATTTCTTAGTATATTAACAGTGCCTTAAATTCAGCACTTGTCAGCTAGAGCTCACAGAGCATTTCACAAATACTGCAAACTCCCTGAGCAAGAATCCCTTTAGCCTCCATTGCAATCCCCTCTGTAGCATGGAATACAGCAGTTAGTGCCGCATACTAACTTTTCATGGTAGCTTAGGTCAGGAAGAATATAATGTGTTAGATTCAAATGTGAGGTCTGCTTACTCAAACCTGCAGATGAATTTTCTAGTAAATCAGAGTTACAGGATGACTTATATGGAAACATCATCAACTTCTAGCAACTAAATGTAGCACAGACCTTGGCTTCCTATCACATATGGAAAAAGACACTTCCAGCCGACATGACACCTACTAGCACTAAAACATTGGGTGTTTCCTGGCAGAGAGCCTTTGTTGGTATCATAATCCATGACACCTGAACATTTTTGATGGCAGCATTATGAACAGGAAGCTAATTAGCTAGGAAAGGGAAATATTAAGTCATTAATTGCTGATTACTATCCCATTATGTAAGGAAGCAAACATGCAAGGGAAATGTATGTAGAAGGCTGGAGGATAAAGAAGGCCCAGAATAATTCTGTAAACATCAACTGGTCCAGATACAGGAAGAGAGAGCAAATAAGAGACCAAGCACCAGCACTGAGGAGCATATTGCACTCATGAATAATCAGCTTCTCTGATGACACTGTCTGCTGGTGAGAGAGTTACCAGTGCTTTAGTAAATCAGTGACCCAATTGTAATGGGGAATGCTGTAAGAAAAGTGAGTGGATAAATTGCAGCCTCTAAGGTCAGCAACACAATGTGTTTCTCTCCCCAGTGTTTGATAACAGCAGATGGAGAAAGTGGTACTGTGTAGCTCTCTGGCTGATGAAATGAAATATGAAATATTTCATTTTCTTTCTCTCTTTTTCCCCACCGATGCTGATCCTTAAGATGGAGTAAAGCATTACAAGCATGTTCTTCTTCATGAAGCTACTCCACATAATAGCAACTCATAACGTGGCCCATTAATGTCAATGGAAACATTGTGATTTACACTGGAATATTGATCTGTTTTACTGCTTCCAGTATGTATTTACATCTGTTGAGGACTGCATTCAGAACTAGTGTTTTATTGCAGGGTGAAATTCCCTTTCAGTTACATATTATTTATAGATATATTTTAGAAGTGAACAAATAAAATCTAAAGTAACTTGACATATACAATATTATTTTCTACTCATTAAAAGAATAAGTAATGATTTAACTTTCCATGAAGTGCTTTTTGCCAATAACTCTTGTTTTCTATCTCTTCATGAATTAAAGTCCACTTTCTGAAAAAGTTCTACAGCTCTTACCTAAAACTTTTCGTTCATCCAGTGAACTCACATAGTGGAATCAGCAGAGATGACAGACTAGACACATAAACAGTTGAAACAGATCTGTTTACTATTTTTGATCTTTACAAAACAGTTTTTATTTCATTTAGGCTTTTCTAGTTACTGAAATACTTCTCTGGATTTGTACCTAGTGAAGCTTGCACTTAGATCTATATCCTCACTTTCTGGTTTAAACCCGTTTCTATTTTTCTATGAGGTGCGATTAATATTTACTCTGAGACAGATTTTATTGCTTCTGATGGTGCTGAATGTCACTTCCTAACATGAATAGACTATAAGACTTCTCCTGTGGAGAAGTGTTATTTAGTGAGTGTGGGACACATTGATAGACTAAGAAGAGTATTCACTGTTTTGCAAAATACCATAAGGTATATTTTACACATTTAAACAGTGGTACTTTATGTAAAATTGCATACAACATTAGTCTTCAGAAAAGTTGGATAAGACAATGTTCTTTTGAGAGTTTATAATTGATTTCAGGCTCTCATCACCTGTTACCATGGAAACAAAGAGCTTCAATTATTTTGTGAAAATGCTAAACAAAACAGGTTAATCAAATGATAAAACCCAAAATATCAGAGTTGATCACAGATATATTCCAAAACAATTTATTTGCCCCAGGAAGATCCCACTTAATCTGAACCAAACCTTCATGCAGGAGTATGTGACATAACTTCACACCTGTGGATTTACGTAGGCTGAACTCCTGGCCCACAGGGTACAGTGGACTGCACAAAGGCTTTCTGCCTCAGCATGAGAGCTCTCAACTGATAAATCTCCACTGCTAGCCATGAAATTATAACAAGGGTGAATGAGGTTTAAGGTGTTCAGACATAGGAATTCATTTATACTAATAAATGAACCATATCAAGTCATTTAACAGTCCGTTTAGCTCAATACACTGTTCTTAATGCTGTCCAGTTGATGCTGAATAGGAAAAAGTATATGAACAAAGCAGTATAAAATGACACATTTTCCTGTTCTTATTCCCAGATTTTGGAAATTTATAGTTTAAGCATTTCCTGAACAAGGTGCTACAACCTCATCTTTATATTTCATAGCCCTTGAGGAGTTTTCTTGCATGAATAACTTAGTTTTTTAACTGTTTATACTTTTGACCTCTGCACTATCCTGAGGCAATGACATGTGAAGAGAATACTTCCTTTAGTTTAAGACTCTTTCTCAGTCATTGTGTGGGGTTTCTCTACTTCTTGCTTTACGTGAGATGGCAAATAATCCTTCTGGGTTCACATTCTCCATGCCAGTCATGATTTTTTTGCTTCTGTAATATCCCTGTCATGTGTCTCTTTTCCAGTATTAAGAAATCTAATCTTCTAATTTATCCTCACCTGAAATCTGTTCCTTAGTTTTCATTAACCTCATTTAAATGCTCCATGCCATTATAGCATAGCATAACACTGTTTTCTCTTTTTTCCTGGATTTCTCTCCAGCCTAATTCTTGTGATCCATTTTCCTTTCTGGCTGATGCTGAGCACTGAACTGACACTTTCACTGAATTCCAAGATCTTTTTCTTGAGAAGTACAAGTTAACATACAGACCAAAATTATATGGGTCTAATTAGAGTTGTTTTTCTCCATGTGCCTCACTTTGCATTTACTGACATTGAATTTCATCTGGTGCTTTATCGCTCAGTTACTTAGCATGGAGAGCCCTCTGCAACTATTAGCTGTCAATTCTAGTTTTCACTACCCTGAATAACTTTTTTTACATCATGTATGAATACTGTGAACTCCATCAGGACCGCCTGTCTTTCCATTGTGAAAATTAACAATTTATAGCTAATTCTTCTTTCCCATCTTTTAAGTCTTCTCATGCGAAGGTCTTTCCTCATGCCCTGTGATAAAGTATATTCCAACAAACATTTGGATCAAACTGCTCTGGAATTCAGATAAACTGGAACTAGATAGTGCAATGGGAGACTCTCATGTGTTCTTCTTGGGATTTTCAAGAAGCTGAGAATCTGCACCAGTAGCCTAAAATATACTCAGAAGCAAAAAAGCAGCTATTCAGCCGTGACACAATGCACTGCAAGTGGAAGGTAGAGATACACAAATGAAGTCCATCAACATGGCAGAGGAGTTCAGCACAAGTGAACACAAGTGAATTTTAAGCAGCAATTTCAAAGAAAAAATACTGTTCTCATGAATAGAATGAGGAAACCTGCACCTGATTTTTATGACACATGCCTTGCACTTGCGAGAAAGCCAAGTGAGAGAAGTGCTGGACGTACTACTCATGTATGGATCAACCATTGTATTTAGATCTGTCTACAGCTTGCACTCTGTCTGGGTTTGAGAAGTGACCTGGAAAGACAGTACACACCTGAAGGATGCCATGACTAAAATAATTCATACTGCCCACTCTTGGCTGTAGTTTTTCTTGGTTGCTCTTTGTATTAGGATAAGGAGTAGACAGTGAAATGCAAGAACTGTCTGTTCCTGGGAGGCTATTTTACCTCTGAAGCTCCTCAGTCTATCTTGTGTTGTATGACCATGCAGACACTTTCTGTGTTGTAGAAAAAGATGCTTGAGGGAGTAGCCCCCTGCCTTCAAAAAAATTCATCCTGCCAGCAAACTGCTGTTCTGTTCATACTGAGACCTATGAAAGAGAGAAGCCAGAAGCAGGCTATAGGTTGAATTAACTGTCACACAGGGCTACAAATGGCTTGTGGGCTAAAATCCTCTTTAATGAATGACAAAATGAAGCATCGTTTCATTGTTAAGTGCTTAATTCGTTCTTGTGGTAATTTTACAATGGTAGTTTTAACTAGTCACTTTTCCTTTAGCAAAGCAAATTCTTTTGGCATTTGTATTATTTTCTCCTCAAGGTCACTGATGAGTGTTTGGCCTGTGAGGGGAAAAAATACATATCTTCAGGTCACTGGCTTTCCGATGAGGCCATCTGCTTCAAATTGGTGGGAAAAAAATGGCAGAGTCTCTTGCTGGAAATTAATAAATTGATTCGGACATGTTCAGGAAATTGTATTGTGCCATAGGGAAAGATTTATTTATGGCCTCATCTGGAGATCACCTTCTGCCTCAAGCCACAAAGACTCTAGAAGTAGGCTGGATAAAGACATTGGAGAATAGTTTCCATGGGAAATTTTGCCCCTGGATGAACCAGATGACCTATAAAATGGTCTTTTATTTCTCTAATACTGGAGTATCTATGATTGATAACCCTTATATCTCATTCTAGCTAATGTCACTACAGGTGCAAAACTTATTCCTATGTGTGTGTCTTGTCTTTCTGCTTTGATCTTTTAAAATAGGTCAAAACAAAGGATGAGTTGATGTTTTTCTTTAATTTACCATTCTACCTATTAGGTGCTTCTGTGGTCCCAATTGTGTTAATATTTGACTGTCCCATATCACATCTGGGAGAGAAGACTATTGTTGCTTTCTTCATTTCATCTGTGAGGATAAAAGGTCATACACGACATCTGTGACAGAGCACAGATCTCAGTCTGAGATTTCTCAGTTCCAGCTTAACTGTTTGGCCACTTGCCCATCCTGAAGTTACGTGCAGGTCCAGGAGAACAGCAGACAAGTGCAGGATTGAGAAAGCAAAATGACTTTGATTTATAAATCCAAGMCACTTGCAGAAAATGAACTACAAACATTTTTCAATGTTTCAATGCATGCCTTTGTTAGATTGTCACTCTTTGGGGCAGGGAAGTAAATGTAACATAGCTAATTAAGTTATCTATTACATTTACGGTGATGGATGTATGACTAATGAAAATTAGTACAATCTATTGGCACTAAATCCTCTCCTTCTGGTGCACATTATTCTGAGTAGCAATGGTGAGCAAGCATGGTGCTTTGAATCAGAGCTCTGATATACCATGAGAACTCACACAAGGAATCCTTTAAAGACCAGAAAAATGGTCCCAGTATTTTCTTTAGACAGGAAATCTCCCATCTGGAGTAAGAGGTTGTGAATGAGCGTGAGCAGGTATTGAAGGACAAAAGCGCTTGCAGACTAGGAAAATAAGGGGAGGAAAGGATAGATGATTTGGGTGGATAAGAGAAGAAGCAGAGGTGTGAGAGAGCCTGAGGGTAAGCAGCTTACATAACTGGAGGAAAGATAAGAAGGCCCTTGAAGAGCAGGGTGGCTTGCTAGTTGCTGTAGTTAAGAGAGAATGTAATTTTGGTAACTCCATTATGGGAAAACGGAAAAAGAGAAAGAAGGAATCTGGGGCTAGGAAGGGGAAGACAGGAATAGCTCAGGTATCAATTAATGTGTGGTGCCCAATGGACTGGGACCGGTACATGGTAGATGCCGTGGCACAGTACTCAGTCATGGTTGGAAGAGACAGCAAGAAGCTGTTGGTTTAGTCAGCAAGCACCTTCTGAATGCTGCTCTTGCTGTCTCTCCTGACTTTTTCTGAGAACTGATCCTAATCTGAACCCTAGCTCTCAGCTGAAATATAGACTGGGAATTCCTGTAGGTCCTGAGAATATGTATTGCTGTTCCAGCAGCAACCCTTCATTAATTTTGACAGCCCCTTTTGAATTAACTGTGCTCTTAATGTTGCCCATGGTTTTCTGTTTTCTAGAACCTTCATTGTCACCTGAACCTGGAAAATAATCTGAGATTCAGGCCTGACTTCCTCTAAGCTCCCAGCCAATGTTTTTTTAGAGGAGTGTCAGAGTCCAAGGCCCCACTGTCCCTTTGAACTCTGCTTTTATTCTAGATCTTGGTTAGGTGTTTCTCAGGACCCTAATCTCTTGATTGAGAGCRAGGTGCAGGGATCCTAAAAGCCCTAAAGAGTATAATACTTGGAGAACTGAAAAAGCAGCCCTAGTTTCCCTGTCATTCCCCCTTCCTGCCATCCTTTTACCACAGATTCAGCGTGTCTTCTCAGAAGCATAGTCTTATGTTAAACTGGTATTTAAGATAGGCCCTTCTCCCCATAATACTTCAGAGGTTGTACAGCAGAGAACTGTGGCATCAGTCCTCCACTAAGCTGCGAAGCACACCTGCTTGTCTCTCCCAGCTTTCACTCTTGCTGAACACTAACCCAGTCTGAACCTAACCCTACAGCTAGGAATGAAACCACGAGACTTCCTCTCACAACGTTATACAGTCTAGGTGTTTGGTAGGGGTCCTGGACTATGTCTCAGTTCATTGCAAAAGTTAAATTAACAATGGAGTCTCTGACAAAGAAAAAGCTGAGAGCTCTACTGAGAGTGTGGTCTGCCACAGTAGGCTAACAGCTGCGTACTAGGATTCCTACCTAGGGCAAAAATAGTCTGGAGGCTTCAGAGCATCCTTGCTTAAATCTTACCCTTCCTGACTATTTGAACCCTTTTGTTATCATCTCTCCTGGCTTTCTCATTCTCCAAATCTTAACCCTTTCAGAGACCTAACCCCCAGCTGCCACTGAAGGCTGTGTACATGCCCGAGGCTCCAAATTCAGGCTGCAAAATGAAATGGAGTTGAAAACTGGTTAAGGCCCAGTCTTGTTATATCCCTCTCTTATCCTTCTATTGTGAAATGAAACCTTCAGCTTGGTCCAAAATATCAGAGGAGCCATCCATTTTGGTTGAAATATATTCCTAGAAGGAGCAGTAGTTAAAACTGTCACCTTCCTTTGTCAGGCCCTTTTCAGTTTTGGTCTTGCTGTAGCTTCTGCCATTCTTCTTCTTTCATCATCAGCCTCTACTTCCCCATCACTATAGACTGCAGTTAAATTCTGGGATTCTTCCCAGTCCACTATGAATTATTGCTAACAGGAGAATTCTGCTGGTGTCCCCTTATTTACTTTTGCAAATCCTTTTGAGCCCCCTTCTCCTATCAGTCTCCCCATTTCACCCCTTTTCTTGATGTGAACCCTAATCCTAGGATACAGCAGTATCCTGTCCGTGTGCCCATACTCCACAGTGCTTGAAGATGAATTCTAGCTGCATTCTTCAATTTATTCTGGAGTGCTTTTGTCCACAGTTAGTGTCTTTCCTGGCTTTCTTGAATCACTATTTCTAACCTTGCTTGGAGGCAGTGATATTTGACTCTGCAAGATAGAAATTACGCCTGTGGCCACAGTTTTTCAAAACATTCCAGAAGATCTTTAATTAGATAACGTGTTACTGAATATTTGCATTCTAATGATGTCATTATGTGGGGCCTACTACATTTGATACAGTGCGTACAGGCAGGTAAAGGCAGTCCCTAACCAAAATAGCTTAACTTAAGTAGACAAGAGGAACACAGATGATGGATCTTGTTTGTTAAGGAAGGTAATCAGGAGTGCAGTCTGGAGAAGGAATGGCTACAGATGTGTCCTATTCATCACCAATCACAGGATGAAGAACAGAGGCAAGAGTTGCACCAGTTTCTTCTTCATGCTGATCCTTTTCCACCTAGACATTCCTCCCAGATTAGTTTGTATTGGGAAGCAGTCTCTCCAGCATCAGGCGGATTCTGGCAGCAATGGAAATAAACCCTGGAAATTAAAATACACCCAGAAAAAGACAGACGCTGTATGCAGAAATAAGTGACAGCAGAATCATCCAGGCATGAAATACAGCCTCGCTTGGCAACAAAACTGAGGGAGTGGGACATCAGTCAAAATGAGAAGAGCCATGCCCCTTGAATCTAGACTCCTGACATGACTGTCTAGTGCCAGACAAAGCTAGGCAGACAGCCATTCTGCTAGTGATGCATTCCTGTTGAATAAAGCCTATATCTGTGGGCTAATGGCTTGAAACTGCTCAGAGATTTAATAAAAGCTCTGAGGAAAAAGGGAAAATAATAGTCATTTAGATAAATGATAGGACTCTAATGAGAACAAAGGCATTTTAATACAAATGTGTTGCCATCACTGGTGGCGTGTGTACTCTGCTGTAATTAGACATTTTCTACTAAGGCAACACAAAGCCAGCTGTTTGGACCATTGTGTGTGCCTCCATTCTCCAAGTCTCAGTTGTGCATACTAGTCATAAGGCACAAAAGATTGGTTTCATATTGAAAATATGAAAACATGCAAACATGCATACAACAAAATGGCAGGGGTACAGGCTGGCAATTACCCAATGAGCTGATTATAGAGTGCTAATAATAAAAGGCATAACTACTAAATTACTGCCAAATGGACCAGGTACAGCTACTTGTGAGACACCTGTTTTATTGTGGCATGAAGCAGCTCCATCCAGATAGAATACCATTGCAGTGTGGATGGATCCAGACAATCACATGCTGAACACATATATTATATAGATTAAATACCAGGTGAGTCGGGGGAAATGATGTCTGCTCTACCAAAAGTATCGTCCAGTCTTTCAAAACGCAGTGCAGCTTGAACATTTCATGCTGTGCTGGGTAACTTCTGCTAGGTAGCATTGAGTTCCTGTAAAAACAATACCTTCCTTTAGAGAGAAAGTGTTTGAAAGTGCAATGACTCATATGGAGCTTTGGAGATTTGATGCATATAGGACATAATATATTTTGGTCTGCGCCCTTATCTGATGTAACATGTGATAAATAAGCTGATTTATACTATGCGAGGATTTGTTTCTTATATTTGTGCATATTACCCTGATATGAACAAGGTTCATCTAAATGCAAAAGCCTTAAATACACTCCTGAATACATGTAGGTTATCTGTGTAGATTGCATCTACTACTGACTGTGTACAGAGATTCTGTAAACAGCATTGCTAAGCTGTTGTACATAACAGAGCAACTGCAGGGGAAAACACCTGCTGAGTTACTGAGTATATCAGGCTCATCCTGTCAATCCACTGATCTGATTGCAGTCTTYGAATAAATGGAAATACAGAAGATTTGATGGAAGGCAAAGATGAAAGTACTTTCAGCAAATTCTGATACTAAGGGTTTGCCTATCTCAAAATATATGCATAACATTAAAGTCATTCTCTCTTAGATGCCCTAAAAGACATCAGTATTGATTTCATTGCTTTATACTATTGCAACCCTTCTATCTTCAGAAGAGCAATTCCTTATTATCGCTGGTGTAAGAAATATGAATCAGGTTTCCTGTTTTTTTTTGTTTTTGTTCTGTGTTCTTTAGAGTTGAACAATAAAGGAGGTGTACAATTATTAACACCATGTATAATTAGTGATGCTGTGAATATGTCACCCCTGCAGATATCTTTAGTAAGAACAAGAGTGAAGCAAAGTAGAAGAGTGATTTGTGTTTTTTGCTGTATGGACACTAAGCAGGCACTTTGAAAGGAACATACACTAGTTCAAATGATGACCTTTGCTGGCAGTTTGCATAGTAGGATAGGTGAATATTGTGCATTCAGATCAGGAAAATCATGGGACACTTTATTTTGTGTTCTTTTCATGTTGTATATAGCTATAATCATTATTAGGAAAATAATGAGGGGATGAAGGCCACTGTTTTTAAGAGATGATTCTATAGATAAACCTTCTGTCTTCTATGAACATCACTTTATCTCAGTGCAACATGACCAAGCTTCTACCTGGTAATGTGGAGTGAGGCCATGAGGACATTGGAGCATCTATATTTAGACCACATGTTCTGCTTTTCTAGATTTATTGAGAATTACACTAGGGCTTAATTAGCTGCTTGCTCTGAAGTGAAAATTTTCACTTAAGTGATAGTTCAATAAAACTCACAAATATAAAAATATAAGTGATGCTAGTATGAATTATTGAAAGCAATGGGAATCTGTCAACTATGAGATTACAGACCAGTAATTAAAGAGGTAGGAAAGAACCTGACATAACAGTAATAGGTTGGAGTGAATTTTGGGCCTCAGCTACTGAGTATTTTTGAAAGACTTAAAGACTGATCTGGAGCAGAATCTGAAATGAAAATGGAATGGAACAAGTTGACCTGGGTAACTATATATATATGTGTGTGTGTGTGTGTGTGTGT